>NW_027591187.1:0-105428 GCF_964213995.1 Mustelus asterias | reverse complement strand
AGAGAGAGAGGGGAGTGAGAGAGAGAGAGGGGGGGAGAGAGAGAGAGAGGGGAGAGAGAGAGAGGGGGGAGAGAGAGAGAGGGGGGAGAGAGAGAGAGAGAGAGAGGGGAGAGAGAGAGAGAGAGATGGGAGTGAGCGAGAGCGGGGCAGAGAGAGAGAGACGGGGAGTGAGCGAGAGCAGGGCAGAGAGAGGGAGCGCGAGAGCAGGGCAGAGAGAGAGGGAGTGGGCGTGTGCGAGAGCGAGGGAGGGGAACATGAGACAGGGAGGGCCAACGGCGAGGGATCTGAAAGCTCGTGGACGAACCCGCAGTTGCCGGAAGATGTGAACCATTCCCCCTGTTCCACCATCGCAACCCGGCCACAGTCATTGCTGGCTGGGTAACTGCACCCTCCACAAACGCCAGCCCTCGCCCCGAAACAAGACCGCGTCCCCGGCATCAACCCCTCCCCAAAACACTGAGGCAACGGGGCTGCAAATCAACCCTCAGACTCTGCTATCTCCGGAGGGGCAGAGAATGATACTGGACGGTTGGGGGGGGGGGGGGGGGGGTGATGGTATATTCGGAACCGTTGTGAACCTCTGCCCAAATTGGCTGGGGGGGGGCCGGGGTTGGGGGCCGGGGTTGGGGGGCGGGGTTGGGGGGCGGGGTTGGGGGGCGGGTTGGGGGGCGGGGTTGGGGGGCGGGGTTGGGGGGCGGGGTGGGGGGCGGGGTTGGGGGCGGGGTTGGGGGCGGGGTTGGGGGGCAGGGTTGGGGGGCGGGGTTGGGGGGCGGGGTTGGGGGGCGGGGGTTGGGGGGCGGGGTTGGGGGGGCGGGGTTGGGGGGGCGGGGTTGGGGGGGCGGGGTTGGGGGGGCGGGGTTGGGGGGCGGGGTTGGGGGGCAGGGTTGGGGGGCAGGGTTGGGGGGCAGGGTTGGGGGGCAGGGTTGGGGGGCAGGGTTGGGGGGCAGGGTTGGGGGGCAGGGTTGGGGGGCAGGGTTGGGGGGGGCAGGGTTGGGGGGCAGGGTTGGGGGCAGGGTTGGGGGGCAGGGTTGGGGGGCAGGGGTTGGGGGGCAGGGTTGGGGGGCGGGGTTGGGGGGCGGGGTTGGGGGGCGGGGTTGGGGGGCGGGGTTGGGGGGCGGGGTTGGGGGGCGGGGTTGGGGGGCGGGGTTGGGGGGCGGGGTTGGGGGGCGGGGTTGGGGGGCAGGGTTGGGGGGCAGGGTTGGGGGGCGGGGTTGGGGGGCAGGGTTGGGGGGCAGGGTTGGGGGGCAGGGTTGGGGGGCAGGGTTGGGGGGCGGGGTTGGGGGGCGGGGTTGGGGGGCGGGGTTGGTCCCGCCAACTCAAGGATCCGCCTCATTTCTCCAGCGGTTTAAGAGGAATAAAGAAAAAAATGTTTTTCTCCCAAAAGAACAAAACAGAAAACCCCACGCACACAAACAGAACAGCTCAGTCACATCGAACGTGATTCGCAGTAAAAGCTATGGTCGGTACAATACAAAATGTCCAACAAAACGCCCACACCCCAGCCCCCCTCACCCCCCCCCCCACCCACACACACAGGCTAACAACCAACTCCCGGTCGCGACACTGCGCCAGAATCCCTCCGTGTCGAGGGGGAAAATCCAATCATTCTTCCTTCTTCAGTTTGGTCTGATCCATTTTCGACTGCAGGGGAGGGGGGGGACAATAAAAAAACAGTTCAAATCACGTGGCCTCCAAGCACCCCCCCCCCCCCCCGCACGACCTCGCATCTCACCCCGAGCCCTGACGCAAGGGGGCCACCTGGCACCCCCTCCCAGACTCCAACCACGACTTATTTGCCCCGTTTCGTACACACCACCGACCGTGCCATTCACACCTCATCCACACACACCTTGTGCCCTTTTATAAAAATCCCCTTGGTGGGGGGGGGGGGGGGTTTTGAGCTCCATGACCTTATTGGGAGGGGGGGGGGGGGGGGGGGGGTTGGTGGTCATTTCAAATCCTTCCCATTGTCCTTCCCGAGGCAACACGGTGACTTATCAGAGCTGACCTCAGCCTTCACTCTTCCCTTGCAGAGGGCCAATGGTCGCCATGGAAAGGTCACTTGGAGGGTGTTGAAAGAGAGAGAGAGAGAGAGAGATAGAGAGAGAGAGATAGAGAGAGAGAGAGAGAGAGAGACAGAGAGCGCCGCACTCTCAGGATCACAGGGCGGCCATTTCAGACTCGGGGCGAGGAAAAATCTCTTCCCGGGAATTTAGAAGGCTGAGGGGTGATTTGATGGAGGTTTTGAGATATCCAGACAGGGGTGGAGAGAGAGAGAGAGAGGCGATGGCCTAGTGATATTATCACTCAAACTCAGCTAATGTTCTGGTGACCCGGGTTCGAATCCCGCCACGGCAGATGGTGGAATTTGAATCCAATAAAAAAATACCTGGAATTAAGAATCTGCGGATGACCATGAAACCAAAGAACAAAGAACAGTACAGCACAGGAAACATGGCCCTTCGGCCCTCCAAGCCTGTGCCGCTCCATGGTCCAACTAGACCAATCGTTTGTATCCCTCCATTCCCAGGCTGCTCATGTGACTATCCAGGTAAGTCTTAAACGATGTCAGCGTGCCTGCCTCCACCACCCTACTTGGCAGCGCATTCCAGGCCCCACCACCCTCTGTGTAAAAAAACATCCCTCTAATATCTGAGTTATACTTCGCCCCCCTCACCTTGAGTCCGTGACCCCTCGTGAACGTCACTTCTGATCTGGGAAAAAGCTTCCCACCGTTCACCCTATCCATCCCCTTCATAATCTTGTACACCATTATCATAAATTTCATGTGTCAATTGTCGGAAAAACCCACCTACTTCACTAATGTCCTTTAGGGAAGGAAATCTGCTGTCCTTACCTGGTCTGGCCAGGGTAACGAGGGATGGGCAATAAATGCTGGTTAGCCAGTGACGCACGGGTCCCACGATTCTCAGAACGAGGACAACAGGCTTGAGAGGGGCCGAATGGCTTCTTGCTGTTCCCATTCTCTCCCTCCCCCCACCGAATATTGTGCAGTCTCCAGAGAGTACGCACCCACCGGGGCAAGAAAGAGGGGGCACACACAGGAGGGCGTGAGTGAGCGCTAGGGCATGAGAGAAAGAGCAAGAGACACAGCAGCGTGCAAGAGGGAGAGCTTGTGCGAGACACAGTGCGAGCGAGTGTGCAAAAGGGGGGAATTGAGAAAGATGGACGGGGAAGGACAGCGCGCGAGCGACGCAGCCACACAGAGTGACGCTCGCCCTGTGGCAACTGGAGCCCACTGGGACTTTGAACTTTTACAGATGTCACAAGGTATTCTCAAAATATCCCGATCAGACACACAAATACACACAGCAACTCTATTTATAACCTGCTGCTGTGCGGAAAAGCTGAGGTATATCTACAGGCTTGCGATCAATCATTAATCCCCCTCTGCTGACACAGTTTTATTTACGACACTCAGGCCCCCCACAGCGCTGCATGCTGCAGTCATGCCTCAGCGAGCTCTGAACAGGGTGCTTTGATTGGCATCTATCCCAACCCCTGTGGGGCCTTCGCCAGCGACAGCACTGCAGTGGGCAGTGTGTTGCCCTGAGCTGTGAGCATTTAACAGGATGCAAGTCAGTTTGCCATGGGGCCTGTTCATTCAGGCATCTCTGGGCATTTGCCCCTCTCCCTCCGCCCTCTCGTACTACCTCGATCTTGGCTAAGATGGTGCCAGCACTGCCTCACTGAGACTCACCCAAACCCCCTGCTTCTTCTCCCAGTAACCATGCAGGAGTGTCTCAAGCCCAGTCCCCCAAACTTCCCCTCAGCACTGACCCTCCCACAGTGCGGCACTGACCCTCGGCACTGACCCTCCCACAGTGCGGCGCTCCCTCGGCACTGACCCTCCCACAGTGCGGCGCTCCCTCGGCACTGACCCTCCCAAAGTGCGGCGCTCCCTCAGCACTGACCCTCCCACAGTGCGGCGCTCCCTCAGCACTGACCCTCCCACAGTGCGGCGCCCCCTCAGCACTGACCCTCCCACAGTGCGGCGCCCCCTCAGCACTGACCCTCCCACAGTGCGGCGCTCCCTCAGCACTGACCCTCCCACAGTGCGGCGCTCCCTCAGCACTGACCCTCCCACAGTGCGGCGCTCCCTCAGCACTGACCCTCCCACAGTGCGGCGCTCCCTCAGCACTGACCCTCCCACAGTGCGGCGCTCCCTCAGCACTGACCCTCCCACAGTGCGGCACTCCCTCAGCACTGACCCTCCCACAGTGCGGCGCTCCCTCAGCACTGACCCTCCCACAGTGCGGTCTCCCTCAGCACTGACCCTCCCCCAGTGCGGCGCTCCCTCAGCACTGACCCTCCTGCAGGGTGGGGTTGCTCTGAGGCAGCATGTGAACTGTGCGGGAGGAGGATGGGGTGCGGGACACAAACCTGCAGCCTGGCGTGTTCATCCAGCAGCCGGTCATATTCCTTGGTCAGTCCTTCCGCCTGCTTCTTGATGGCCATCACCTCACTCTCCGACTTCTGAAGGGCTGCGAGAGAAAAGTGCAGCATAACTCAAAGGATAATAAGACTCAGCTTACAGCACAACACAGGAAGTACACACCCACCCAGAGAGCACATTAGAAACAGAGTCAGGCCATTCTGCCCCTCTGAGCCCTGCTCCCCCCCCACCTGGACAGGCCTTAACCTGCTCAACCTATTCCCCATAAGATAAAAACCCTCCTTCACCCAGGAACCGGCCCAGTGAACCTTCTCTGAACGGCCTCCGATGCGAGTGGATCCCTCCTTCAGTGAGGGTGAGGAGACCAGAACTGTTCGCAGTGCTCCAGCTGCAGAAACACCAACTCCCTGTGCAGTTGGAGCAAGACTTCCCGACTTTTATACACCACCCCCCTTCGCGATAAAGGGCAACATTCCCATTTGTCTTCCTGATAACCAGCTATGCCCGCAAGTAACTTTTTGCAGTTTATGTAACAGGGCGCCAGGGTCCCTCTGTACCCTCCCACAGTGCGGCGCTCCCTCAGCACTGACCCTCCCACAGTGCGGCGCTCCCTCAGCACTGACCCTCCCACAGTGCGGCGCTCCCTCAGCACTGACCCTCCCACAGTGCGGCGCTCCCTCAGCACTGACCCTCCCACAGTGCGGCGCTCCCTCAGCACTGACCCTCCCACAGTGCGGCGCTCCCTCAGCACGGCGCTCCCTCAGCACTGACCCTCCCACAGTGAGGCGCTCCCTCAGCACTGACCCTCCCACAGTGCGGCGCTCCCTCAGCACTGATCCTCCCACAGTGCGGCGCTCCCTCAGCACTGACCCTCCCACAGCACTGACCCTCCCACAGTGCGGCGCTCCCTCAGCACTGACCCTCCCACAGTGCGGCGCTCCCTCAGCACTGATCCTCCCACAGTGCGGCGCTCCCTCAGCACTGACCCTCCCACAGCACTGACCCTCCCACAGTGCGGCGCTCCCTCAGCACTGACCCTCCCACAGTGCGGCGCTCCCTCAGCACTGATTCCCACTCACATTTCTTTGCTTCCTCCACCTCGGTCTTCAGCTCACGTACGTTTGTTTTCAGTTTCACGTTCTCTTTCTCCACATCCACCTGCTCTCCCTTTTCCTTTAGTTCAATTCCAGCATCCTTCAGCCCCTGCAGTCCAAGGGAAGCAACAGATAACACTCGCATCAGAAGCTGAATCAACTGCAACGCACACAGAGGGGGGGCTGAATGGCCTCCTCCTGTTCCTGTGCAACAGGGTCGAGAGAGAGGGGCTGAATGGCCTCCTCCTGTTCCTGTGTAACAGGCTCGAGAGAGAGAGGGGCTTAATGGCCTCCTCCTGTTCCTGTGCAACAGGGTCGAGAGAGAGGGGCTGAATGGCCTCCTCCTGTTCCTGTGCAACAGGGTCGAGAGAGAGGGGCTGAATGGCCTCCTCCTGTTCCTGTGTAACAGGCTCGAGAGAGAGGGGCTTAATGGCCTCCTCCTGTTCCTGTGCAACAGGGTCGAGAGAGAGGGGCTGAATGGCCTCCTCCTGTTCCTGTGTAACAGGCTCGAGAGAGAGAGGGGCTGAATGGCCTCCTCCTGTTCCTGTGTAACAGGCTTGAGAGAGAGAGAGAGGGGCTGAATGGCCTCCTCCTGTTCCTGTGTAACAGGCTTGAGAGAGAGAGGGGCTGAATGGCCTCCTCCTGTTCCTGTGTAACAGGCTTAAGAGAGAGGGGCTGAATGGCCTCCTCCTGTTCCTGTGTAACAGGCTTGAGAGAGAGAGGGGCTGAATGGCCTCCTCCTGTTCCTGTGTAACAGGCTTGAGAGAGGGGCTGAATGGCCTCCTCCTGTTCCTGTGTAACAGGCTTGAGAGAGAGAGGGGCTGAATAGCCTCCTCCTGTTCCTGTGTAACAGGCTCGAGAGGGGCTGAATGGCCTCCTCCTGTTCCTGTGTAACAGGCTCGAGAGAGAGAGAGGGGCTGAATGGCCTCCTCCTGTTCCTGTGCAACAGGGTCGAGAGAGAGGGGCTGAATGGCCTCCTCCTGTGTAACAGGCTCGAGAGAGAGAGGGGCTGAATGGCCTCCTCCTGTTCCTGTGCAACAGGGTCGAGAGAGAGGGGCTGAATGGCCTCCTCCTGTTCCTGTGCAACAGGGTCGAGAGAGAGGGGCTGAATGGCCTCCTCCTGTTCCTGTGTAACAGGCTCGAGAGAGAGAGAGAGGGGGGCTGAATGGCCTCCTCCTGTTCCTGCGCAACAGGGTCGAGAGAGAGGGGCTGAATGGCCTCCTCCTGTTCCTGTGTAACAGGCTTGAGAGAGAGAGGGGCTGAATGGCCTCCTCCTGTTCCTGTGTAACAGGCTCGAGAGAGAGAGGGGCTGAATGGCCTCCTCCTGTTCCTGTGTAACAGGCTCGAGAGAGAGAGAGAGGGGGGCTGAATGGCCTCCTCCTGTTCCTGTGCAACAGGGTCGAGAGAGAGGGGCTGAATGGCCTCCTCCTGTTCCTGTGTAACAGGCTCGACAGAGAGAGGGGCTGAATGGCCTCCTCCTGTTTGACATCCTGGCATGGTGAGGGCAGAGAGGTTGTGTCAGAAAGCTCACCTTGTGCAGAACCTCATTCTCCTCCATGTATTTCTTTGCTGCTTCCGTCGCACTTTCCGCCTGTTTCCGGAAGGCCTCGTTGGTGGCTAGCAGCGTGGCTTGCTGGGATATCAGAGTGACCAAGCGGCGCAGCACGCTGTTGGAGAATAGGAGTTTAACAACACCAGGTTAAAGTCCAACCGGTTTATATTTGGTAGCAAAAGCCACACAAGCTTTCGGAGCTCCAACTTTACTGTGTTTACCCCAGTCCAACGCCGGCATCTCCACATCATGGAGAATAGGAGACCAGAGGAATTGTAAAAATGCACTCACTGATTTCCCCCACCCTCCCTCCCCGCCTCTTTCTCTGCACCACCTCAGCTTTCCCCACCCCATCAGCTCCTGTCCGGGTCGGGAATGTGGGTGGCCAGGTCCATGGGCACGGTGGGGGTTGGGGAGGAGGAGAGAACCGGGGAGGGACCGGGAAGGGGAGGAATGGGGAATAGGAGGGGGGGGGGGGGACTCTGGTGGGAGGGGGGAGTTATGCAGTTGAATAGCTGCTGAATAAGGAGGTCAGGAGCTGGAGAGTCAGAGGCTGAAGTATGAACATGCTGTTGGGCTGCACAGCGCCGCATGAGGGACCTGCTCGAGAGGCGGAGAAGGTGAAAGGGGAAGAAAGGTGAATGAAAAAAAAAACACAGACGCAACATTTCAAGGAAGCAGTCTTTTCTTGGAAAGTCACAAGGTTCCTGCTTATCAGCACATCAGCAATCTGACCCCAGCAAATCACAAGCCAGTCAGCTCTTTACCAATCCCGATAACAGCATCTCCAGGCCGAGAGTCACAGCACACACACACTGGCTGCTCTGTCCCTCTGCCTCCTCACAGCCCCACCACCCGACTCCTCTCTCACACAACTCTCTCATCGAATAAAGGATGTGGGTGTGACGCTGCCCAGCACCCCCACGCAGCCCCGCGATCTGGACTCACGGTGCCGGGAGGGCCAGCGCCGAGGGAGGGTCAGTGCTGAGGGAGCGCCGCACTGTGGGAGGGTTGGTGCTGAGGGAGCGCCGCACTGTGGGAGGGTCGGTGCTGAGGGAGCGCCGCACTGCGGGAGGGTCAGTGCTGAGGGAGCGCCGCACTGCGGGAGGGTCAGTGCTGAGGGAACGCCGCACTGCGGGAGGGTCAGTGCTGAGGGAGCGCCGCACTGCGGGAGGGTCAGTGCTGAGGGAGCGCCGCACTGCGGGAGGGTCAGTGCTGAGGGAGCGCCGCACTGCGGGAGGGTCAGTGCTGAGGGAGCGCCGCACTGCGGGAGGGTCAGTGCTGAGGGAACGCCGCACTGCGGGAGGGTCAGTGCTGAGGGAGCGCCGCACTGCGGGAGGGTCAGTGCTGAGGGAGCGCCGCACTGCGGGAGGGTCAGTGCTGAGGGAGCGCCGCACTGTGGGAGGGTCAGTGCTGAGGGAGCGCCGCACTGTGGGAGGGTCAGTGCTGAGGGAGCGCCGCACTGTGGGAGGGTCAGTGCTGAGGGAGCGCCGCACTGTGGGAGGGTCAGTGCTGAGGGAGCGCCGCACTGTGGGAGGGTCAGTGCTGAGGGAGCGCCGCACTGTGGGAGGGTCAGTGCTGAGGGAGCGCCGCACTGTGGGAGGGTCAGTGCTGAGGGTGCGCCGCACTGTGGGAGGGTCAGTGCTGAGGGAGCGCCGCACTGTGGGAGGGTCAGTGCTGAGGGAGCGCCGCACTGTGGGAGGGTCAGTGCTGAGGGAGCGCCGCACTATGGGTCAGTGCTGAGGGAGCGCCGCACTATGGGAGGGTCAGTGCTGAGGGAGCGCCGCACTGTGGGAGGGTCAGTGCTGAGGGAGCGCCGCACTGTGGGAGGGTCAGTGCTGAGGGAGCGCCGCACTGTGGGAGGGTCAGTGCTGAGGGAGCGCCGCACTGTGGGAGGGTCAGTGCTGAGGGAGCGCCGCACTGTGGGAGGGTCAGTGCTGAGGGAGCGCCGCACTGTGGGAGGGTCAGTGCTGAGGGAGCGCCGCACTGTGGGAGGGTCAGTGCTGAGGGAGCGCCGCACTGTGGGAGGGTCAGTGCTGAGGGAGCGCCGCACTGTGGGAGGGTCAGTGCTGAGGGAGCGCCGCACTGTGGGAGGGTCAGTGCTGAGGGTGCGCCGCACTGTGGGAGGGTCAGTGCTGAGGGAGCGCCGCACTGTGGGCGGGTCAGTGCTGAGGGAGCGCCGCACTGTGGGCGGGTCAGTGCTGAGGGAGCGCCGCACTGTGCGAGGGTCAGTGCTGAGGGAGCGCCGCACTGTGGGCGGGTCAGTGCTGAGGGAGCACCGCACTGTGGGAGGAGCGGTTATTCTGGCAGAAACGGGTTATGCAGACATCACCTGACCCTCAATCCTTATTCGGGACAGGAACTGGAGAAATTTTTCAAAGAGGTTTGGACGTTCCAGAAATGCAAGCTGCAGCGACACACTGTGGTTCACACAGGTTCACTGCCATCGCCCCAGAGCCCACTGCGTCACCAGCATGGAGCGCTGATGCTGACTGCTGGAGATTGTCAGTATTGCAGCAGTTCCAAACAAATCTCCAAAACACTCTCAGGACAGGTACAGCACGGGGTTAGATACAGAGTAAAGCTCCCTCTACACTGTCCCCATCAAACACTCCCAGGACAGGTACAGCACGGGGTTAGATACAGAGTAAAGCTCCCTCTACACTGTCCCCATCAAACACAGTCAGAGTTTTAACAACACCAGGTTAAAGTCCAACAGGTTTATTTGGTAGCAAATGCCATTAGCTTTCGGAGTGCTGCTCCTTCGTCAGATGGAGTGGAAATCTGCTCTCAAACAGGGCACAGAGACACAAAATCAAGTTACAGAATACTGATTAGAATGCGAATCTCTACAACCAACCAGGTCTTAAAGATACAGACAATGTGAGTGGAGGGAGCATTAAGCACAGGTTAAAGAGATGTGTATTGTCTCCAGACAGGACAGCCAGTGAGATTCTGCAAGTCCAGGAGGCAAGCTGTGGGGGTTACTGATAGTGTTACATAAATCCAACATCCCGGTTGAGGCCGTCCTCATGTGTGCGGAACTTGGCTATCAGTTTCTGCTCAGCGACTCTGCGCTGTCGTGAAGGCCGTCGTGGAGAACGCTTACCTGAAGATCAGAGGCTGAATGCCCGTGACCGCTGAAGTGCTCCCCCACAGGAAGAGAACACTCCTGCATGGTGATTGTCGAGCGGTGTTCATTCATCCGTTGTCATAGCGTCTGCATGGTTTCCCCAATGTACCATGCCTCGGGACATCCTTTCCTGCAGCGTATCAGGTAGACAACGTTGGCCGAGTTGCAAGAGTAGGTACCGTGTACCTGGTAGATGGTGTTCTCACGTGAGATGATGGCATCCATGTCGATGATCCGGCACGTCTTGCAGAGGTTGCTGTGGCAGGGTTGTGTGGTGTCGTGGTCACTTTTCCCCTGAAGGCTGGGTAGTTTGCTGCGGACAATGGTCTGACTGTTCTCTTCCTGTGGGGGAGCACTTCAGCGGTCACGGGCATTCAGCCTCTGATATTCGGCTAAGCGCTCTCCAAGGCGGCCTTCACGACACACGACAGCGCAGAGTCGCTGAGCAGAAACTGATAGCCAAGTTCTGCACACATGAGGACGGCCTCAACCGGGATTTTGGGTTTATGTCACATTATCAGTAACCCCCACAGCTTGCCTCCTGGACTTGCAGAATCTCACTGGCTGTCCTGTCTGGAGACAATACACATCTCTGTAACCTGTGCTTAATGCTCCCTCCACTCACATTGTCTGTATCTTTAAGACCTGGTTGGTTGTAGAGATTCACATTCTAATCAGTATTCTGTAACTTGACTTTGTGTCTCTGTGCCCTGTTTGAGAGCAGATTTCCACTCCATCTGACGAAGGAGCAGCACTCCGAAAGCTAATGGCATTTGCTACCAAATAAGCCTGTTGGACTTTAAGCTGGTGTTGTGAGGCTTCTTACCGTGTTCACCCCAGTCCAACGCCGGCATCTCCACATCATGCCCATCAAACACTCCCAGGGCAGGTGCAGCACGGGGTTAGATACAGAGTAAAGCTCCCTCTACACTGTCCCCATCAAACACTCCCAGGACAGGTACAGCACGGGGTTAGATACAGAGTAAAGCTCCCTCTACACTGTCCCCATCAAACACTCCCAGGACAGGTACAGCACGGGGTTAGATACAGAGTAAAGCTCCCTCTACACTGTCCCCATCAAACACTCCCAGGACAGGTACAGCACGGGGTTAGATACAGAGTAAAGCTCCCTCTACATTGTCCCCATCAAACACTCCCAGGACAGGTACAGCACGGGGTTAGATACAGAGTAAAGCTCCCGCTACACTGTCCCCATCAAACACTCCCAGGACAGGTACAGCACGGGGTTAGATACAGAGTAAAGCTCCCTCTACACTGTCCCCATGAAACACTCCCAGGACAGGTACAGCACGGGGTTAGATACAGAGTAAAGCTCCCTCTACACTGTCCCCATCAAACACTCCCAGGACAGGTACAGCACGGGGTTAGAGACAGAGTAAAGCTCCCTCTACACTGTCCCCATCAAACATTCCCAGGACAGAGACAGCACGGGGTTAGATACAGAGTAAAGCTCCCTCTACACTGTCCCCATCAAACACTCCCAGGACAGGTACAGCACGGGGTTAGATACAGAGTAAAGCTCCCTCTACACTGTCCCCATCAAACACTCCCAGGACAGGTACAGCACGGGGTTAGATACAGAGTAAAGCTCCCTCTGCACTGCCCCCATCAAACACTCCCAGGACAGGTACAGCACGGGGTTAGATACAGAGTAAAGCTCCCTCTACACTGTCCCCATCAAACACCCCCAGGACAGGTACAGCACGGGGTTAGATACAGAGTAAAGCTCCCTCTACACTGTCCCCATCAAACACTCCCAGGACAGGTACAGCACGGGGTTAGATACAGAGTAAAGCTCCCTCTACACTGTCCCCCATCAAACACTCCCAGGACAGGTACAGCACGGGGTTAGATACAGAGTAAAGCTCCCTCTACACTGTCCCCATCAAACACTCCCAGGACAGGAACAGCACGGGGTTAGATACAGAGTAAAGCTCCCTCTACACTGTCCCCCATCAAACACTCCCAGGACAGGAACAGCACGGGGTTAGATACAGAGTAAAGCTCCCTCTACACTGTCCCCATCAAACACTCCCAGGACAGGAACAGCACGGGGTTAGATACAGAGTAAAGCTCCCTCTACACTGTCCCCCATCAAACATTCCCAGGACAGGTACAGCACGGGGTTAGATACAGAGTAAAGCTCCCTCTACACTGTCCCCCATCAAACACTCCCAGGACAGGTACAGCACGGGGTTAGATACAGAGTAAAGCTCCCTCGACACTGTCCCCCATCAAACACTCCCAGGACAGGTACAGCACGGGGTTAGATACAGAGTAAAGCTCCCACTACACTGTCCCCATCAAACACTCCCAGGACAGGCACAGCACGGTGTTAGATACAGAGTAAAGCTCCCTCTACACTGTCCCCATCAAACACTCCCAGGACAGGTACAGCACGGGGTTAGATACAGAGTAAAGCTCCCTCTACACTGTCCCCATCAAACACTCCCAGGACAGGTACAGCACGGGGTTAGATACAGAGTAAAGCTCCCTCTACATTGTCCCCATCAAACACTCCCAGGACAGGTACAGCACGGGGTTAGATACAGAGTAAAGCTCCCGCTACACTGTCCCCATCAAACACTCCCAGGACAGGTACAGCACGGGGTTAGATACAGAGTAAAGCTCCCTCTACACTGTCCCCATGAAACACTCCCAGGACAGGTACAGCACGGGGTTAGATACAGAGTAAAGCTCCCTCTACACTGTCCCCATCAAACACTCCCAGGACAGGTACAGCACGGGGTTAGAGACAGAGTAAAGCTCCCTCTACACTGTCCCCATCAAACATTCCCAGGACAGAGACAGCACGGGGTTAGATACAGAGTAAAGCTCCCTCTACACTGTCCCCATCAAACACTCCCAGGACAGGTACAGCACGGGGTTAGATACAGAGTAAAGCTCCCTCTACACTGTCCCCATCAAACACTCCCAGGACAGGTACAGCACGGGGTTAGATACAGAGTAAAGCTCCCTCTGCACTGCCCCCATCAAACACTCCCAGGACAGGTACAGCACGGGGTTAGATACAGAGTAAAGCTCCCTCTACACTGTCCCCATCAAACACCCCCAGGACAGGTACAGCACGGGGTTAGATACAGAGTAAAGCTCCCTCTACACTGTCCCCATCAAACACTCCCAGGACAGGTACAGCACGGGGTTAGATACAGAGTAAAGCTCCCTCTACACTGTCCCCCATCAAACACTCCCAGGACAGGTACAGCACGGGGTTAGATACAGAGTAAAGCTCCCTCTACACTGTCCCCATCAAACACTCCCAGGACAGGAACAGCACGGGGTTAGATACAGAGTAAAGCTCCCTCTACACTGTCCCCCATCAAACACTCCCAGGACAGGAACAGCACGGGGTTAGATACAGAGTAAAGCTCCCTCTACACTGTCCCCATCAAACACTCCCAGGACAGGAACAGCACGGGGTTAGATACAGAGTAAAGCTCCCTCTACACTGTCCCCCATCAAACATTCCCAGGACAGGTACAGCACGGGGTTAGATACAGAGTAAAGCTCCCTCTACACTGTCCCCCATCAAACACTCCCAGGACAGGTACAGCACGGGGTTAGATACAGAGTAAAGCTCCCTCGACACTGTCCCCCATCAAACACTCCCAGGACAGGTACAGCACGGGGTTAGATACAGAGTAAAGCTCCCACTACACTGTCCCCATCAAACACTCCCAGGACAGGCACAGCACGGTGTTAGATACAGAGTAAAGCTCCCTCTACACTGTCCCCATCAAACACTCCCAGGACAGGTACAGCACGGGGTTAGATACAGAGTAAAGCTCCCTCTACACTGTCCCCCATCAAACACTCCCAGGAGAGGTACAGCACGGGGTTAGATACAGAGTAAAGCGCCCTTGACACTCACAACCAGAGGAGGAGGGAAAAGCCGGCGATGTAAAGGTTCCTCTGGGCTCGGAAGAGCTTCATGTGGACGTGATCCTCGGCCACTGGATTGTTTTTCAGGTCCACCTTGTCGGGCACACTGTATTTCTGTATCTCGCGGACTGCGTCTGTGAGAGAGAGGGAGAAAGAACAAGGAGAGAGCGTTGATGTATCGCTGACACCATGCCAGAGAGGCCCTGCCTCAGCAGTCAGGGCCCAGCCACCCCCGCCTCGGGGCAATGAGGGAGACTCAGAGCATTGGGAAGCTCCGCGCCTGTAGCCTCACTGGGACCGAGGACACCGAGGGCTACGGGAGACAGTTTGAGGACACAATCTGAGCAGCCACAGATCGACGCTGACACCCCAACAGCGCAGTGGGGCCCGGCGGCGCCCGGGCCGACCCCGCAGCCCGGCGGCGCCCGGGCCGACCCCGCAGCCCGGCGGCGCCCGGGCCGACCCCGCAGCCCGGCGGCGCCCGGGCCGACCCCGCAGCCCGGCGGCGCCCGGGCCGACCCCGCAGCCCGGCGGCGCCCGGGCCGACCCCGCAGCCCGGCGGCGCCCGGGCCGACCCCGCAGCCCGGCGGCGCCCGGGCCGACCCCGCAGCCCGGCGGCGCCCGGGCCGACCCCGCAGCCCGGCGGCGCCCGGGCCGACCCCGCAGCCCGGCGGCGCCCGGGCCGACCCCGCAGCCCGGCGGCGCCCGGGCCGACCCCGCAGCCCGGCGGCGCCCGGGCCGACCCCGCAGCCCGGCGGCGCCCGGGCCGACCCCGCAGCCCGGCGGCGCCCGGGCCGACCCCGCAGCCCGGCGGCGCCCGGGCCGACCCCGCAGCCAGGCGGCGCCCGGGCCGACCCCGCAGCCAGGCGGCGCCCGGGCCGACCCCGCAGCCAGGCGGCGCCCGGGCCGACCCCGCAGCCAGGCGGCGCCCGGGCCGACCCCGCAGCCAGGCGGCGCCCGGGCCGACCCCGCAGCCAGGCGGCGCCCGGGCCGACCCCGCAGCCAGGCGGCGCCCGGGCCGACCCCGCAGCCAGGCGGCGCCCGGGCCGACCCCGCAGCCAGGCGGCGCCCGGGCCGACCCCACAATCAGGCGGCACCCGAGCCGACCCCACAATCAGGCGGCACCCGGGCCGACCCCACAATCAGGCGGCACCCGGGCCGACCCCACAATCAGAAAGCACCCGGTCCGACCCCACAATCAGGCGGCACCCGGGCCGACCCCACAATCAGGCGGCACCCGGGCCGACCCCACAATCAGGCGGCACCCGGGCCGACCCCACAATCAGAAAGCACCCAGACCGACCCCACAATCAGGCAGCACCTACCGAACATCAGGAAGATGAGCAGTGCAATGAGGAAGAAGAAGAATTTATTGCCGTAGGAAACCACCAGATTGAACAGGCCAGATCGGAAGAACCTCTGCCACCTGTAAGGACAGGAGAAAGACTCGGGTTAGAAAGGTCACTGGCCCCAGGGTGCTCACTGACAGCACAGCCAGGGACGGGGCGGTGTCTCTCCGAGATCATGTCAGGCGGGTCTGAGGCCATGTCGAACAAACCGGGACAGCAGCCTCTTCACCCAGGATCAACACTCGGCACTGCTGTCAGCGCTGAGGGGAAGCTGCACTGTCAGAGGTGCTCTCTTTCAGGATAAACCATTGAACCCTCAGCGCCCTCACCTCCTGACGGCGCGGCTCCCGCGCCACGCCCGACGGCACTTTTAGCTCCTCTCCACCCCGACACCGTGATGCTTCATCATCACCGATCCCTTCAACGGCACAGCACCATCTCAGCGTGGCACACAGCACCCCGACAGCTCGGTTACAGAGAAAGAGAGAGGGGTGTAGAGGGCTGGAGGAGGTTACAGAGATAGGGAGGGGTGTAGGGGGCTGGAGGAGGTTACAGAGATAGGGAGGGTTGTAGGGGCTGGAGGAGGTTACAGAGATAGGGAGGGTTGTAGGGCTGGAGGAGGTTACAGAGATAGGGAGTGGTGTAGGGGCTGGAGGAGGTTACAGAGATAGGGAGGGTTGTAGGGGCTGGAGGAGGTTACAGAGGTAGGCAGGGATGTTGGGGCTGTAGGAGATAACATGAAGAGAGTGTCATGCAGTGGATGCAGGAAGTGACAGAGATGGGGGGGCGATGGTTAGCATCACAGTGAGAAGGTGCTAGCATAAAGAGATTGGGCTGAATGGACTCTCTGACACAGACTCTGAACACAGGAGAGTTCTCACACTATCGAACTTTGCTGTAATGAGGGTTTTCCCACATGGAGAGGTTGAGGGGAACAAGTCAAATATCCCTCGGGTTTGGAAGGATGAGAGGCAACCTCACAGGAAGGCATATTAGAAAGGGGAGGGGACTTGACAGGGTCAATGCTGAGGACTGTCCTCCTTTCCCCACCCACTCCAAAATAGGCAGCCTGAGGCGAGGAGGGGGGGGGGGGTATCTTTAGAATTCTCAACCCCCTCAGAAGGTGAGTTATCGACTGTATCCGAGACAGAGATGGCAAGAAATTTTCTGGACACTGATGGGAAGGAGGGACGGGGGAAAGGATGGACTCGAGGTGCAAGGCCACCCACGGTCACATGGAAAAGCGCAGCAGGCTCAAGAAGGGGCCGAATGGCCTGTCCTGGCTGGAAGAAGGGGATAAATGAAATGTGTGCGAGACTCACTGTTTTGCCGATACAAAGGGGATGCACATTAACAGCAAGGCAAACACCTCAGCGTAGAGGAAGCCAGCGACTGCCGTCCATTGGAGACTCATGGTGAAACACAGTGTTCACAAATCTGCAAGGAAGAGAAGCAACAAGTTAGAGGGAGCTTTACTCTGTATCTAACCCTGTGCTGTACCTGTCCTGGGAGTGTTTGATGGGGACAGTGTCGAGTAAGCTTTACTCTGTATCTAACCCTGTGCTGTACCTGTCCTGGGAGTGTTTGATGGGGACAGTGTAGAGGGAGCTTTACTCTGTATCTAACCCCGTGCTGTACCTGTCCTGGGAGTGTTTGATGGGGACAGTGTAGAGGGAGCTTTACTCTGTATCTAACCCCATGCTGTACCTGTCCTGGGAGTGTTTGATGGGGACAGTGTAGAGGGAGCTTTACTCTGTATCTAACCCTGTGCTGTACCTGTCCTGGGAGTGTTTGATGGGGACAGTGTAGAGGGAGCTTTACTCTGTATCTAACCCCGTGCTGTACCTGTCCTGGGAGTGTTTGATGGGGACAGTGTAGAGGAGCTTTACTCACCCTCCACTCCCTTCAGGAAACCCCAGTCCCTGTACTCTCCCTCAGGAAACCTCTCATTCCCTCCTCGCACTCTGCCCCAGGAAACGACTCCCCCTCCCCCCCCACTCCCCGGCACCCCCCCCCCCACTCCCCGGCACCCCGCCTCGCCCCGCACTCTCCCCCAGGAAACACCCCCCCCCGCCACTCCCCGGCAACCCGCCCCGCACTCTCCCCCAGGAAACGACCCCCCCCCGCCTCACTCTCCCCCAGGAAACGACCCCCCCCCCCGCCTCACTCTCCCCCAGGAAACGACCCCCCCCGCCTCACTCTCCCCCAGGAAACGACCCCACCTCCCGGCACTCTCCCCCAGGAAACGACTCCCCCCACCCCCCCGCCTCACTCTCCCCCAGGAAACGACCCCACCTCCCGGCACTCTCCCCCAGGAAACGACTCCCCCCACCCCCCCGCACTCTCCCCCAGGAAACGACCGCCCCCCCCCCCCCCACACTCTCCCCCAGGAAACGACCCCCCCCTCAGGAAACGACTCCCCCCCCCCCCCCCCCTCTCCCAGGAAACGACTCCCCCCTCCCGCACTCTCCCCCAGGAAACGACCACCCCCCCGCACTCTCCCCCAGGAAACAACCCCCCCTGAACTCTCCCCCAGGAAACGACCCCCCCCCGCACTCTCCCCCAGGAAACGAACCCCCCCCGCACTCTCCCCCAGGAAACGACCCCCCCCCCGCACTCTCCCCCAGGAAACGACCCCCCCCCCCGCACTCTCCCCCAGGAAACGACCCCCCCCCGCACTCTCCCCCAGGAAACGACCCCCCCCCGCACTCTCCCCCAGGAAACGACCCCCCCCCCGCACTCTCCCCCAAGAAACAACCCCTACGCACTCTCCCCCAGGAGACGACCCCCCCCCCTGCACAATCCCCCAAGAAACGACCCCCCCCGCACTCTCCCCCAAGAAACGACCCCCCCCGCACTCTCCCCCAAGAAACGACCCCCCCCGCACTCTCCCCCAAGAAACGACCCCCCCCCGCACTCTCCCCCAGGAAACGACCCCCCGCACTCTCCCCCAGGAAACGACCCCCCCCCCCGCACTCTCCCCCAGGAAACGACCCCCCCCCCCGCACTCTCCCCCAGGAAACGACCCCCCCCCGCACTCTCCCCCAAGAAACAACCCCTACGCACTCTCCCCCAAGAGACGACCCCCCCCTGCACACTCCCCCAAGAAACGACCCACCCCGCACTCTCCCCCAAGAAACGACCCCCCCCCGCACTCTCCCCCAAGAAACGACCCCCCCGCACTCTCCCCCAAGAAACGACCCCCCCCGCACTCCCCCAAAAAACGACCCCCCCCTGCACTCTCCCCCAAGAAACGACCCCCCCCCGCACTCTCCCCCAAGAAACGACCCCCCCCCGCACTCTCCCCCAAGAAACGACCCCCCCCCGCACTCTCCCCCAAGAAATGACCCCGCCCGCACTCTCCCCCAAGAAATGACCCCGCCCGCACTCTCCCCCAAGAAACGAACCCCCCCGCACTCTCCCCCAAGAAACGACCCCCCCCCCCCCGCACTCTCCCCCAAGAAACGACCCCACCGCTCCCTGCACTCTCCCACAGTGAACCCTTCACCCCCCTGCTTGCACTCTCCGCCTGGAGCCCCCCCCACCCTCTGGAAACCACCCACCCCCGGACTACCCCCCACTCACCCCCAGGGAACTCATCACCCCCCCTCCACCCCCCACTCTCCCTCAGGGAACCCCTCACCGTCCCCTCCCTGCACTCCGCCCCTCAGGGAAACCCCCTCCGCCTCCCTGCACTCTGCCTCAGGGAACCCCTCACAACCGTCCCTTCACTCTCCCTCAGGAAACCACCCCCCCCAGCCCCGCCCTCTCCCCCAGGAAAACCCTCACCCCCCCCCCCCTCCCTGCACTCTCCCCCAGGAAAACCCTCACCCCACTCTCCCCGCACTCTCCCTCAGGAAACCACCCCCCCCCCTCCCCTCACTCGACTCCCTGAACTCTCCCTCAGGGAACCCCTCACATCCCCCCACCCTCAGGAAAGCCCTCACCCAGCCCTCCCTGCACTCTCCCTCAGGAAACCCCTCACCCCCCCTCCCCGCACTCTCCCTCAGGAAACCCCTCACCCCCCTCCCTGCACTCTCTCTCAGGAAACCCCTCACGTCCCCCCTTCCTGCACTCTCACTCAGGAAACCCCTCACCCCCCTCCATGCACTCTCCCTCAGGAAACCCCCCAACCACCCCTCCCTGCACTCTCCCTCAGGAAACCCCTCACCCCCCCTCCCCGCACTCTCCCTCAGGAAACCCCTCACCCCCCTCCCTGCACTCTCCCTCAGGAAACCCCCCAACCACCCCTCCCTGCACTCTCCCTCAGGAAACCCCCCAACCACCCCTCCCTGCACTCGCCCTCAGGAAACCCCTCAAAACCCCCTCCCTCAGGGAACCCCTCACCCCCACCACTCCCTGCACTCTCCCTCAAGGAACCCCTCACACCCTCCAGGCACTCTCCCTCAGGGAACCCCTCACTCGACTCCCCGCACTCTCCCTCAAGGAACCCCACACGCCCCCTCCCTGCACCCTCCCTCAGTAAACTGCACCCCCCCAACCCCGCCCTCTCCCTCAGGAAACCCCTCACCCAGGAAACCCCTCACCCACACCTCCCTGCACTTTCCCTCAGGAAACCCCTCACCCCCCTCCCCGCACTCTGCCTCAGGAAACCCCTCACCCGCCCCTCCCCGCACTCTCCCTCAGGAAACCCCTACCCCCGTCCCTGCACTCTCCCTCAAGAAACCCCTCACCCACCCCCCTCTGCACTCTCCCTCAGGAAACCCCTCACCCCCCTCCCTCCACTCTCCCTCAGGAAACCCCTCAGCCCCCCTCCCTACACTCTCCCTCAGGAAACCCCTCACCCGCCCCACCCCGCACTCTCCCTCAGGAAACCCCTCAACCCCTCCATGCACTCTCCCTCAGGAAACTTCTCACCCACCCCTCCCTGCACTCTCCCTCAGGAAACTCCTCACCCACCCCCGTCTGCACTCTCCCTCAGGAACCCTCTCACCCCCCCCTTCCTGCATTCTCCCTCAGGAAACCCCTCACACACCTCCCTGCACTCTCCCTCAGGAAACCCCTCACCCCCCTCCCTGCACTCTCCCTCAGGAAACCCCTCACCCCCCTCCCTGCACTCTCCCTCAGGAAACCCCTTACCCCCCTCCCTGCACTCTCCCTCAGGAAACCCCTCACCCCCCCTCCCCGCACTCTCCCTCAAGAAACCCCTCACCCCCATCCCACCACTCTTCCTCAGGAAACCCCTCACCCCCCTCCCTGCACTCTCCCTCAGGAAACCCCTCACCCCCCTCCCTGCACTCTCCCTCAGGAAACCCCTCACCCCCCTCCCTGCACTCTCCCTCAGGAACCCCCTAACCCCCCCTCCCTGCACTCTCCCTCAAGAAGCCCCTCACCCACCCCCCTCTGCACTCTCCCTCAGGAAACCCCTCACCTCCCTCTGCACTCTCCCTCAGGAAACCCCTCACCCCCCTCCCAGCACTCTCCCTCAGGAAACCACTCACCCACCCCCCTCTGCACTCTCCCTCATGAAACCCCTCCCCCCCCCTCCCTGCACTTTCCCTCAGGAAACCCCTCACCTCACCTCCCCTCCCTGCACTCTCCCTCAGTAAACACCTCACCCCCCCTTCCCGCACTCTCCCTCAGGAAACCCCTCACCCCCCTCCCTGCACTCTCCCTCAGGAAACCCCTCACCCCCCTTCCCAAACCCTCCCTCAGGAAACCCCTCACCCCCCTCCCTGCACTCTCCCTCAGGAAACCCCTCAGCCCGCCTCCCTCCACTCTCCCTCAGGAAACCCCTCACCCCCCTCCCAGCACTCTCCCTCAGGAACCCCCTAACACCCCCTCCCTGCACTCTCCCTCAAGAGGCCCCTCACCCACCCCCCTCTGCACTCTCCCTCAGGAAACCCCTCACCCCCCCCTCTGCACTCTCCCTCAGGAAACCCCTCACACCCCTCCCTGCACTCTCCCTCAGGAAATCCCTCACCCCCCCTCTGCACTCTCCCTCAGGTAACCCCTCACCCCCTCCCTGCACTCTCCCTCAAGAAGCCCCTCACCCACCCCCCTCTGCACTCTCCCTCAGGAAACCCCTCACCCCCCTCTGCACTCTCCCTCAGGAAACCCCTCAACAACCCCTCACCCACCCCCGTCTGCACTCTCCCTCAGGAGCCCTCTCACCCCCCCCCCTCCTGCATTCTCCCTCAGGAAACCCCTCACTCCCCTCCCTGCACTCTCCCTCAGGAAACCCCTCACCCCCCTCCCTGCACTCTTCCTCAGGAAACCCCTCACAACCCCACCCCCTCCCTCCCAGTTCTCTCCCCCCATGCACTCTCCCTCAGGAAACCCCTCACCCCCCTCCCTGCACTCTCCCTCAGGAAACCCCACACCCCCCTCCCTGCACTCTCCCTCAGGAAACCCCTCACCCCCCTCCCTGCACTCTCCCTCAGGAAACCCCTCACCCCCCTCCCTGCACTCTCCCTCAGGAAACCCCTCACCCCCCTCCCTGCACTCTCCCTCAGGAAACCCCTCACCCCCCTCCCAGCACTCTCCCTCAGGTACCCCCTAACCCCCCCTCCCTGCACTCTCCCTCAAGAAGCCCCTCACCCACCCCCCTCTGCACTCTCCCTCAGGAAACCCCTCACCCCCCCTCTGCACTCTCCCTCAGGTAACCCCTCACCCACCCCCCTCTGCACTCTCCCTCAGGAAACCCCTCACCCCCTCCCCGCATTCTCCCTCAGTAAACACCTCACCCCCCCCTTCCCGCACTCTCCCTCAGGAAACCCCTCACCCCCGTCCCCGCACTCTCCCTCAGGAAACCCGTCACCCCCCTCCCTGCACTCCCCCTCAGGAAACCCGTCACCCCCCTTCCCAAACTCTCCCTCAGGAAACCCCTCACCCCCCTTCCCAAACTCTCCCTCAGGAAACCCCTCACCCCCGTCCCCGCACTCTCCCTCAGGAAACCCCTCACCCCCTCCCTGCACTCTCCCTCAAGAAACCCCTCACCCCCCCTCCCCGCACTCTCCCTCAGGAAACCCCTCACCCCCCTCCCTGCACTCTCCCTCAGGAAACCCCTCACATCCCCCCTTCCTGCATTCTCACGCAGGAAACCCCTCACCCCCCTCCCTGCACTCTCCCTCAGCAAACACCTCGCTCCCCTCCGTGCACTCTCCCTCAGCAAACCCCTCTCCCTGCACTCTCTCTCAGCAAACCCCTCAGCTCCACCCCCCCCCCCGCACTCTACCTCAGGGAACCCCTCACCCCCACCACTCCCTGCACTCTCCCTCAAGGAACTCCTCACACCCTCCAGGCACTCTCCTTCAGGGAACCCCTCACGCCCCTCCCTGCACTCTCCCTCAGGAAACCCCTCACATCCCCCCTCCCTCAGGAAACTCCTCACCCCCCCTTCCTGCACCCTCCCTCAGGAACCCCCAACCCTGCCCTCTCCCTCAGAAAAACCATCACCCCCATCCATGCACTCTCCCTCAGGAAACCCCTCACCCCCCTTCCTGCACTCTCCCTCAGGAAACCCCTCACCCCACCCCCTGCACTCTCCCTCAGGAAACCCCTCACCCCACCCCCTGCACTCTCCCTCAGGAAACCCCTCTTCCCACCCCCCGCACTCTCCCTCAGGGAACCCCACCCCCCGCACTCTCCCTCAGGGAACCCCACCCCCCGCACTCTCCCTCAGGGAACCCCACCCCCCGCACTCTCCCTCAGGGAACCCCACCCCCCGCACTCTCCCTCAGGGAACCCCACCCCCCGCACTCTCCCTCAGGGAACCCCACCCCCCGCACTCTCCCTCAGGGAACCCCACCCCCCGCACTCTCCCTCAGGGAACCCCACCCCCCGCACTCTCCCTCAGGGAACCCCACCCCCCGCACTCTCCCTCAGGGAACCCCACCCCCCGCACTCTCCCTCAGGGAACCCCACCCCCCGCACTCTCCCTCAGGGAACCCCACCCCCCGCACTCTCCCTCAGGGAACCCCACCCCCCGCACTCTCCCTCAGGGAACCCCACCCCCCGCACTCTCCCTCAGGGAACCCCACCCCCCGCACTCTCCCTCAGGGAACCCCACCCCCCGCACTCTCCCTCAGGGAACCCCACCCCCCGCACTCTCCCTCAGGGAACCCCACCCCCCGCACTCTCCCTCAGGGAACCCCACCCCCCGCACTCTCCCTCAGGGAACCCCACCCCCCGCACTCTCCCTCAGGGAACCCCACCCCCCGCACTCTCCCTCAGGGAACCCCACCCCCCGCACTCTCCCTCAGGGAACCCCACCCCCCGCACTCTCCCTCAGGGAACCCCACCCCCCGCACTCTCCCTCAGGGAACCCCACCCCCCGCACTCTCCCTCAGGGAACCCCACCCCCCGCACTCTCCCTCAGGGAACCCCACCCCCTGCACTCTCCCTCAGGGAACCCCACCCCCTGCACTCTCCCTCAGGGAACCCCACCCCCTGCACTCTCCCTCAGGGAACCCCACCCCCTGCACTCTCCCTCAGGGAACCCCACCCCCTGCACTCTCCCTCAGGGAACCCCTCACCCCCTGCACTCTCCCTCAGAAAATCCCTCTCACCTGTCCCAACTCTGTCCAGTCTGGAACCTCTGACGTAACTTCCGATGCGTTGTGAGGGCGGGTCTGACCTTTCACCCTGTGTGGGGCCGGAAGCGGATGTGGCGCTGCGCGGCCTGGTGTGTGTCCTGAAGCCTGGGCCTCGATTGTGAGGGCAGCCCGGGGCCCTGTGGCGCAGGGCGTGGGAGGCGAGGGAGGAAAGTGGGCTTAGCTTGTTAATGATAATATTTATTGTTAATGAACGTCAATATTCCCCTGATAAATATATCATTATTAATAATTAACATTTAATATCAAAATTCCATTCATAAATATTATTGTCAAGAATATTAATTTTTTCACTATCTTTATCACCTTTATTGCCAATAATATTGTCATTAATCATTAATGTCATTATTTATCTCGATTATTGATCATTTTATCGTCCTTAGGTGAATATTGTTATTAAATCTTTATTATTTATCACTGTTGTCGGTCATTTTATCATCGTTCCCATCAACAATATTGTTATTAATCGGTATCGTTATTATTTATCAATGTTATCGATCATTTATTCATATCACCAATAATATATTGTTATTAATCATTATCTTCCTTATTTATCACCATTATCAGTCATTTTATCATTTATAATATTGTTATTAATCGTTATCTTTATTATTTATCACTATTATCGCTCATGTTATCATTGTTAGGTCAATATTGATATTAAATCTTTATTAGTTATCAATGTTATTGATCATTTTATGATTGTTATCATCTATAATATTGTTATTAATCATTATCTTTATTATTTATCACCATTATTGATCATTTTATCATCGATGAGGAGACATTTCTTCACCCAAAGAGTGGTGAGTCTGTGGAATTCATTACCTCAGGAAGTAGTTGATGCCAAAACATTGAATGTATTGAAGAGGCGGCTGGATAAAGCACTTGGGGCGAATGGGGTCAAAGGTTATGGGGAGAAAGCAGGATTAGGCTATTGAGTTGGATGATCAGCCATGATCATGATGAATGGCAGAGCAAGCATGAAGGGCCGAATGGCCTCCTCCTCCTATCTTTCTATGCTTCTAGAATTATACTGTTATTAATCATTATCTTCCGCATTTATCACCATTATAGATCATTTTATCATCATTATTGTCAATAATATTGTTATTAATTATTATTTCTCTTTGTTATCTCCGTCATTGTTGATATGTGTTGTTAATAATCATATCATCAGTATAAAATTAACAGGGCAAGGGAATACAGAGTGAACGGTAGGACCCTAGGAAGAACAGAGGACCAGAGAGACCTTGGGGTGCGTGTCCAAAGATCCTCGTAGACAGCAGGACAGGTAGGTAAGATGGTTAAGAAGGCACATGGGGATACTTGCCTTTATTCAGCCGAGACATAGAGTATAAGAGCAGGGAGGTCATGATGGAGCTGTATAAACCACTCATTAGGCCACAGCTAGAGTGCAGTTCTGGTCGCCACATTACAGGAAGGATGTGATTGCACTGGAGAGGGTGTAGAGGAGATTCACCAGGATGCTGCCTGGGCTGGAGCGTCTCAGTTATGAGCTGGTTAGGCTGGGGTTGTTCTTATTGAAGAGAAGGCCGAGTGGGGAGGGGACTTCATAGAAAATCATAGAACCCTACAGTGCAGAAGGAGGCCATTCGGCCCATCGAGTCTGCACCGACCACAATCCCACCCAGGCCCTACCCCCACATATTTACCCGCTAATCCCTCTAACCTATGCATCTCAGGGGCAATTTTAACCTGGCCAATCAACCTAACCTGCACATCTTTGGACTGTGGGAGGAAACCGGAGCACCCGGAGGAAACCCACGCAAACACGAGGAGAATGTGCAAACTCCACACAGACAGTGACCCAAGCCGGGAATCGAACTCGGGACCCTGGAGCTGTGAAGCAGCAGTGCTAACCACTGTGCTACCGTGCCGCCCAATTGAGATGTATAGATAGGGTTGATTGAGATTGAGATGTATAGATAGGGTTGAGTAGAAGTTTCAATAACCAGGGGGACATAGATTTAAGGTAAAGAGGATTTGAGGAAAAGCATTTTTCACCCAGTAGGTGGTGGGAATCTGAAACTCACTGCCTGAAAGGGTTTAAAGTTTTTAAAGTTTATTTTTTAGTGTCACAAGTAGGCTTACATTAACACTGCAATGAAGTTACAGTGAAAATCCCCGAGTCCCCTCACTCCGGCGCCCGTTCGAGTGCACTGAGGAAGAATTTAGCATGGCCAATGCTCTTAACCAGCACGTCTTTCAGACAATAACGACAATTAGTGAAGATGATGATATTAATTAACACTGAAAGGAAATAACGATCATAATATTAATAAAACAGCAATAATACTATTATCAGTAATTATATTATTAAAGATAACAATAATATTAATAGTGATAATGAAAAATGATGAGAATAATAGAGTCAAAGTCATAGAGTTTTACAGCACAGAAAGAGGCCCTTCAGCCCATCACATCTGTGCTGGCCCATCAAGCATCTCGCTATTCTCATAGAATCGTAGAATCCCTACAGTGCAGAAGGAGGCCATTCAGCCCATCGAGTCTACACCGCCCACAATCCCACCCAGGCCCTATTCCCGTAATCCCACATATTTACCCTGCTAATCCCCTGACACTAGGGGTAATTTAGCATGGCCAATCAACCGAACCTGCACGTCTTTGGACTGTGGGAGGAAACCGGAGCACCCGGAGGAAACCCACACAGACACGGGGAGAATGTGCAAACTTCACACAGACAGTGACCCAAACTGGGAATTGAGCCTGGGTCCTTGGAGCTGTGAGGCAGCAGTGCTAGCCACTGTGCCACCGTGCCGCACATAAAGGATGGTGGAGATAGGAACCCTCACAAAATTTAAGAAGCATTTAGATGCATAGCGAACAAGGCTATGGATCAGTTGCTGGAAAATGGCATGGTGGCATAGTGGTTAGCACTAGTAAAACACAGGGTCCCAGGTTCAATTCCGGCCTCGGGTCGGGTCACTGTCTGTGTGGAGTTTGCAAATTCTCCCCGTGTCTGTGTGGGTTTCCTGCGGGTGCTCCGGTTTCCTCCCACAGTCCAGAGATGTGTACGTTAGGTTGATTGGCCATGCTAGATTGACCCTGGTGTCAGGGGATTAGCAGGGTAAATATGTGGGATTACGGGAATAGGGCCGTGTAGACTCGATGGGCTGAATGGCCTCCTTCTGCACTGTAGGGATTTTATGATTCTAGCGAGAATAGCGAGATGCTTGATGGGCCAGCACAGACGTGATGGGCTGAAGGGCCTCTTTCTGTGCTGTAAAACTCTATGACTTTGACTCTAACTATTATTCTCATCATTTTTTATTATTACTATTAATAAGATCCTTATTTATTGTTACATTTAATAATATAATTATTAATATTATGATCGCTATTTCCTATCAGTGTTAATTAATATTATCATCATCACTAATTGTCATTATTGCCATTGTAATGATTGATTATCTTCATTATGAGAGTGATTAATCCCATTTCATTCCGATGTGAGGTTTTATTCAAGAGTCTTCAGTCTGAGCTCAAACAGCCACTCAGGAAACGGCACTTTTTCTCTCTCCGATCGAGACCATTTGGCCAACTGTAGGAGTTGCCCAACCTCGTGACAGCGCCCAGTGAGGGAAGGGGCGGGGGGGGAGAGGGGGTGGCGAGGGATCGGCGAGGGATCTCTTCCCTTCCCAACGTGGCTGGAGATGTGCTCGGAGGCCTGAACTGAGGGGGAAGGGGGGGGGAGTGAGACCTCTGATTCCGTGGGGTCGCAGGTCAAAGGTCGGCGGCTAAAGTTGGCGTTGGTCCCGTCCCCGTCGGGTTTTTAGGGTGGTGAGGTGTGGTGGGGAGGAAGACACCAACCCCCTCTTCCCCCTTCCGCCGAACGTCAGAGATCGAGGCCCTGACGTAGGCCCGTCCCTCAATGCCTTTACAGTACAGGAGGAGGCCATTCGGCCCGAGGAGGGAAATGTCAGCTCTCCAGTACAGCAATGCAGTTGTTCCCCCAATGCCCCCTCCTCAGATCTCTCACCCTGAATACTCATTTCCCTCAAGTGTCCTGCTCAATTTCTTTTTTTAAAATTGTTCATCACCATTCCCTCATTTCCCCCCTCTCCCAGAACCTTAAATCTGTGTCCCCACTTGCCTTCGTGTCATCAGCTAATAGGAACAGCTTTTCCTTGACCACATTCTCCAAACCTGTCCTCGTTGGGGAGGCGAGTGGTATAATTGCCAGACTATTAATCCAGGAACTCAGCTAATGTCCTGGGGACCCCGCCATGTGGAATCCCACCACGGCAGATGCTGGAATTTGAATTCAATTTAAAGAAACCTGGGATTAAGAATCTACTGATGACCATGAAACCATTGTTGGAAAAGCTCATCTGGGTCACTAATGTCCTTTAGGGCAGGAAATCTGCCATCCTTACCTTGTCTGGCCTACATGTGACTGCAAAGCCACACCAATGTGGTTGACTCTCAACTGCCCTCCGGCATCTAGGGATGAACAGTAAATGTTGGCCAGCCAGCGACGCCCATGTCCCACGAATCAATAATATAAATAATCTTCTCCACCTGGAATACTGTGAACAGCTTTGGTCCCCTTATCTAAGGAAAGGAAGTCCAGAGAAGGTTCACTTGGTTGATCCCGGATATTGAGCCAGCTTTTTGCTTCACTCCTCAAACTTTTTTTTGCTTCACTCCTCAAAAGGTCCTGCTGATTTGCAATTCAAAATTCAATTCTCTGGGGCCCAAAATGGCCACCCTTGGCCCCCAAAATGGCTGCCCTTGGTGCCCAAAATGGCTGCCCTTGGTGCCCAAAATGGCTGCCCTTGGGGCCAAAAATGGCCTCCTTTAGACTAATGGCTGGATTGAACTTCAGCAGGGCTCTCCAGAGAAGATTCACTAGGTTGATCCCGGATAGGGTGGGATTTTCTTATGAGGAGAGATTGAGTAGGTTGGGCCTGTACTCATTGGATGTTTAGAAGAATGAGAGGCAAACTTATTGAGACGTAGCGGATTCTCAGGGAGCTTGACAGGGTAGATGCTGAGAGATTGTTTCCCCTTGTGGGAGACTCTAGGACCTGAGGGCATAATCTCGGAGTAAGGGGGTCACCCATTTCAGACGGAGATGAGGAGGAATTTCGTCTGAGGGGATTGAATCTGTGGAATTCTTTACCGCAGAGGGTTGTAGAGGCTCGGTTGTTAAGTATGTTCAAGGCTGAGATAGACGGATTTTTGATTAATGAGGGAATCGAGGGGATAAGGTGGGAAAGTGGGAGTTGAGGATTATCACATCAGGTCAGTCACGATCTCATAGACTCTGAGCAGAAAGGGCCTGCTCCTGCTCCTACATCTTGTTATCTTCTCCTAGTCTCTTCTCCGAGTCTCTTCTCCACCCTCTGATCAAACCTCCCTCAATCCCCCTTCATTCAGAGGAGAAACGGTGCTAGCTTCTCTGCCGAACTCCGTCACTAAAAACCCTCTGATCCCTGGGCCTGTTCTGGAAAATGTCCCTCTGCACCCACTAAAGGATTCTCACATCCGAGCAAGAAGTGGGGTGATGTTGCCCCCCCCCCCCCCCCCGCCACTCCCCCTCCGCCTCCTCCCCCCCCAACAACCACCCTCCACCCCCTGCAGAACCAGTCTCTCTCTCTCTACCTCAGCTGCTCCTCAACCGACCCGCTCCCTCGACCTTCGACATCCCGAGGAATAGGCAATTCTGCCGTCTTTTCCTCATCTGACCCTTGACTTGGGTGACATTCTGGGTGCGCGGGGCAGGATGGGGGAGGGAATAGCTCGAAAGGGAAGGACAGAAATTTCAGCATTCGCTGGGCCACAATGCGTCCTGGCCTGGGCGAACAATCCCAAACATCAAAGAGATGGAGAACGTAACGGAAAATAATTTATTACTTTTGAATTCCAAAATTGAAGAATGAAGCGTAAAGCTTGACAGCATTTCAAAATGGTGGGGGCAGGTTTCCTACAAAGTCGCTCCATAGCACCCCTGCGCTACCCCACTCCCGCTCCATCGCCACCCGTTCACCCACCATGCCCACAACCTGGGCTAGCTCAAACTCCACCAGGCTCCTGCTTGCCTCATGGCCTCTCGTTGGCATGCTGATTGCCTGCTTTGCGCTGGAAGCGGCCCTGCCTCATGAACTTGTTGAACAGGAAGGCCTTGGAGAACATGTCCTGGTGGATTTCCGTGTAGACGTCCTCCATGTCCTCTACCCTGCCCCGGGCTTTCCACTTACCCTGCCCCCTGGCGCAAGAGGGGCCTGAGCCTTCGGCCTCCTCCTCAGTGGAGCGAGCCGTCACGGAATTCACGCTCTCGCCCGGCCCCCCTGAGACGGCTTCGAAGGGGTTCAGCATCACGGGGCTCAGGGGGACGCTGCCGCTCGCCGTCTCCTCCCCTCCCACTTCCCCGAGCCGAGCCATCCGGGCCTCGGTGTCTGCGTCCCCCTCAAAGTCGGATGGGCTCTCCTCTGGCGTGTAGAAACCCCCATGGCTGAAATCCTCGCTCAGGTGAGGGGAGGAGGCACAGAACGCGTGGCAGGAGCCGCCATCTTGAGATTCGGCCAGCAGGTCACTGGAGCTGTCATCCTGGGTGATCGCCAACAGGTCACTACAGCTACCATCTTGGATGCACGCCATCATGCTGATAGAACCACCACCTTGGGTGTAAACCAACAGGTCGCTGCAGCCGCCATCTTGGACGTCTACCATCGTATCAATAGTGGCACCATCTTGTATGACTGCAGTTATATCACTCAAGCTGCCATCTTGGTTGTTCACCATTATGTCACTGGAGCCACCATCTTGGGTGTAAACCAACAGTTCACAACAGCCACCATCTTGTGTGGCTGCCATCATGTCAATCGAGCCGCCATCTTGTATGTCTGCCATTACATTACTCAAGTTGCCATCTTGGTTGTCCACCATTATGTCACAGGAGCCACCATCTTGGGTGTAAACCAACGGATCACTACAACCACCATCTTGTGTGGCTGCCATCATGCCAATAGGGCCACCATCTTGGACATCTGCTATTACATCGCTCGAGCTACCATCTTGGATGTCTGTCATTACATCACACAAGCCTTCATCTTGGATGTCTGCCATCATATCACTCAAGCTGCCATCTTGGGTGTCTGGCATTGCATTATCCAAGCCACCATCTTGGTTGTTCGCCATATCACTCAAGCTGCCATCTTTGGTGATTCCTGCTATTCCACCGGAGCTGCCATCGTGGCTATTTGCAATAATTTCACTGCAGCCGCTATCTTGGTTGTCCACTATTACGTCACTCAAGCTGCCATCTTGGTTGCCCACCGTTACGTCACTCAAGCCGCCATCTTGGTTGCCCATCGTTACACCATACCAGCAGCCATCTTGGCTGCCCATCGTTATGTCACTCAAGTCGCCATCTTCAATATCTGCCATGGTGTCACTGGTGTCGCTAGCCCGATCCACCTTCACCGGGTACGGGGAGAGAAGAAAGCGTGGACTGGAAGCATGAGCGGGAAAGACAGAGGAGTCCTTGCTCTTGGCGACGTTCTGTCCCTGAGAGGAGCTGAGAATCGGTGAGATGACTGAGGCCTGGCTCTCGCTGAAGGACGGCGTCGATGGGGATGATGGGGGAGAGGAGGAGGAGGCGGAGGAGACCCCCTCGTTGAGGGGGCAGGGGCAGGCCGTGCGACCGGGCCCGCCCCCGAAGGGCGAGCTCCACCCGCCCCCAGGGGCAGGGGAAGGGGCACGGGCCGTCTTCTTCAGGCAGGATGTCCGGCGCTTGAAGGCCGGCGGCCGGATCTGCTGCTCCTCGGCGGGCGGGGCTGGGCCCTGGGTCTCCAGGGCGAAGGTCACTCGGCCGGTGGTTGCCCTGCGGCACTCGCCGCTCCTCCCCGGTGCCTCGGAGGCCGGATCTAGCGGCAGCCCCTCGCCCTGCGGCTGAGGCGGGGGGCCCGGGCTCGGCCCGGTGGGCATTCCCGAGGACAGCATGGCCAACGTGAGGACACTGAACCTCCCGCCCCCTTCCTCCCACTCCGATTCAGCCGGGGAGAGACTGGACAATCCCTCCAACGGTGCCCTCGGCAAACCGGCCTCCGGTGGTGGTATAGGGGCTGCTGTGGACAGAGGGGGAGAGAGAGAACCATTAACATTCTCCATGAGTAGGTCCTGGGCACGTACCAGATAGAAGGCCATTCGGCCCAATCAATCCCTTCTGCTCTTTATACCCTGCTTAACCCTCCTCTCATCTCTCCACATTTCCATCCTCCCCCATATCCTTCTATTCCTTTCTCCCCCGTGTGTTTATCCAGCTTCCCCCTTTAAACACATCGACACGATTCACCTCAACCACTCCCCGTGTCAGCGACTTCCACACTCTCCCCACTCTCTGGGGAAAGAACTTTCTCCTCAGTTCCCCCCTCATTGGATTTATTCGTGACTGTCTTATATTGACGGCCCCCCTTGTTCTGCTTCTCCTCCACCCATTCTCTCTGTCTCCACTCGATCCGAACCTCACGTCCTTTATGAGACCGGGCTTGGGGCCGGTACCCTCCTGCGATGGGGACTGCTGGTGGTGTGGGTCTAGCCGAGCTTCGATACAGGTTCAGTCAAACCAGTTCGCTTCCTTTCCCTCAGTCCCATTCCTCTGTGCCTGTCTCTCACTCCCACTCATGCCGCCCTGACCTCCATGTTCCGTTGTACCCTCCTGCCTCTGACCAGACCCCATTCAGCCCTCTCAGCATTGACAACCAATGGCGTCCCACAACAGTAGCATGTGGGATGGGTGGAGGTAAATAGACATCTCTGTCCATGACTGAAGAAGCAAACTACACCCCTGCACACGCCCCAGACACACACGCAGACACACACAAACTCTCTCTCACACACACACACACACTCTCTCTCTCTCTCTCTCACACACACACACACTCTTTCTCTCTCTCACACACACACACTCTCTCTCTCTCACACACACACACATGTGCACACTCACCCACTCACTCTCACACACACACTCTCTCTCTCACACACACGCACACATGTGCACTCACCCACTCACTCTCACTCATACACGCTCACCAACACACACAGACACTCTCTCTCACACACACACTCTCTCTCACACACATTCTCTCACACACTCTCTCACACACACACACACTCTCTCACACACACACACACTCTCTCACACACACACACACACACTCTCTCACACACACACACACACTCTCTCACACACACTCTCTCTCACACACACTCTCTCCCACACACACTCTCTCCCACACACACTCTCTCTCACACACACTCTCTCCCACACACACACTCTCCCACACACACTCTCTCCCACACACACTCTCTCCCACACACACTCTCTCCCACACACACTCTCTCCCACACACACACTCTCCCACACACAATCTCTCACACACACTCTCTCCCATACACACTCTCTCCCACACACACTCTCTCCCACACACACTCTCTCCCACACACACTCTCTCCCACACACACTCTCTCTCACACACACTCTCTCTCACACACACTCTCTCCCACACACACTCTCTCCCACACACACTCTCTCCCACACACACACTCTTCCACACACTCTCTCCCACACACACTCTCTCCCACACACTGAAATGCATACACTCACGCACCCTCACACGGATATTTACACACACACACACAAAAACTCTCACACACACAAATAAATGCATGCAGACTTTACACACTCACATACACACTCAGACATGCACACTCACACATACATATTTACACACACACACACTTAGAAACACACACACACACTCATGCACGCGCACACACAACACACACATTTGCATGCACACACACATGCCACCCACCCAGTCGAATAGCCAAGGTGGTGAACTTACCGAAGCTGGCTGCCCAGGGCTCCAGGGGTCCATCTTCCAGCAGGAGGCTCCTGAGCCGGCTGCACCGCTGGCTGGGGATACCCTTCCCCAGCGGCCAGCCGGCAGAAGGCTCCGGTGCCGGGACGGGCTCCGTCAGCTCCCGGATCCGCAGCAGAGCTCGCCTTGCCTTGTCATACAACAGGTGGGCGGGCAGGGCGCTGGGGGGCGGGGAGCCCCACTCCACCTGCGGCGACCCCGGCATCCGAAAGAGGCTCTCGAAACCTCCCGGTCCCCCCCGTCGGCCGCCGTCCAGCCAGCCAGCCCCTCCCGGGCCCGAGAGCGCCGGGCGGAGAGGTTCTTCGGCCAGCAGGCCGGGGTAGACCTGCGCCGGGAAGAGAGTTGCAGCTCTGTCGCGGTTTCCAGAATCATCCGCCCCCTTGCCGTCCTCTCCGGCTTCTCGACACTCGCCTTGGGAGGAAGTAAAATCAAGAATCAGTCACCTTTGGCAGCGCGGGAGCCCAAATCCTGCCGGAAAGAGGGAGGCATGTTGCCAAAGCTTTTCACCTCATCAGGACAAACAGAAGAATACCAAATTTCAGAGCGTCGCAACAGGTTGGAAAGTGTTGGCCGATTTGCCAAGGCGGTTGCCGTGGCCACTGCACGCAGCGGCTTCGCGTGGGGTATTTAGTTTCCGCCGACAGGAACCCACCGCCAATCCGTGATGACCGCACCGGCTGAGCAATGGAGTGCCTGAATCCCCGCACTGGTGCGATGCCGGGTGACCCACCAATCAGAACAAATGGTCCGTCCGTTTTGCTGTCCGTAACGGGCAGGGTATTCAAACTAGCTGGTGCTCGCAAAACCCAAACCAAAAACGGTGGTCGTTGGATGTGATTCTGCCACTGGGCAGCATCAGCTGAATAACCCTGAGTGCGCCAATAGCTACACTAACAACCGACTTAAGATCATCAGTCGAGCTCATTAACGTGGCTCATTTACCCGCACTCAAGGTGACGTACAACCGCACGCCGGGACCCGCACTCTGCAAACTAAAAGAATATGTTCAGGCCTTGTGCCTTTTTCTGAATTCCCTGGGGAGCTAGGGGAACCCATAGTTCTCCGTTGCTGTCTCCATGGCAAAGCCTCGGCCAATCAGAGTCGATTTGCCAACCCCTCGTTTCTTGTCGAATAAATTGTGTGAATCCTCTGAAATTTGGCCGCCTTGCGTTTGTTCAGATGTGTGCAAGGGATAAAGCTTGGACAACATTCTCTTTCTTTCCCAAAAATAATCTGTGAGACGTAGTTTTTGTTTTTTGCCCATCCAGACCAGGTTTTGATTGGATCAGTTTTTCCCTTTATTCGTTCACGGGATGTGGGCGCCTCTGGCTCGATCCAGCATTTATTTCCCATCCCCAATTGCCCCTTGAGAAGGTTTGTGCTGGACTTTCAGGGGACCTGCCTATCAGCAGATTTACTTGGTGGGCAATGCCTGATGCAATGCATGGCTTCGCCACGTTGCTGGTTCCAGCATCGGGTGGCACTGGCAGAGAACAAAGGTTGCGGAGAGCACCAAGTTGCCCTAGCCGGAGTGATCGCTTTGGTGAAGGAATGGGGTTGATGGGAGGCAGGGGGTGATGTTGGAGGGATGGACAAGTCGATGGTTAAACTCTGCTCCACCAGCGGCAGCAGTGTGTACCGTCCACAAGATGCCAAGGCTCCTTCAACAGTGCTGCCCAAACCACCTCTACCCCCTAGAAGGACAAGGGCAGATGCCATGGGGAACGCCCACCACTTGCAAGTTCCCCCTCCGAGCACCCCCCCCACCCCTCCCCACCCACACACCATCCCGACTTGGAAATGTATCAGCCATTCCTTCACTGTGGCCGGGTCAAAATCCTGGAACTCTCTCCCTAACAGCGCTGTGGGTGTACCTACACCACACGGGACTGCAGCGGGTTCAAGATGGCGGCTCACCCACCACCTTCTCAAGGGGGCAATTAGGGATGGGGGATAAATGCTGGGCCCGGCCAGCCACGCCCACATCCCCGGGAACGAATAAAACAAAAATTTGGCGGGTACAATTTTACGATACAAATGATTATTCAAAAGCTAATTTGTACTAAATTTTAAAAATGCTCAATTTAAGTGAAAAATGCCCAGAATCCTCCAGGTCTCACACGCCCCACTACCGCTGCCAGCAGGAATGGAGAATCTGGCGCTCAGCCAAATCTCCATTCACAGCAGCGGGACTGGAAAATCCCAGCCGCAAGCGAGGTCGGAGCATCCCGGCCCAAAGTGTTGGGAAAGAAATGGCAAATTTACGGATGAAGATGAGATTTCGAATCCTAAATCACCGTCCCCTCCCCCACAGGGCCATCTGTCACTTGTTCTGAAGTTTTACTCTCACTGAGCGCTGACCCTTGTGCCGCTATTAGCACCTTCTTTGGTCTTTAACACTAATATTAACACTCCCTTTGTCTTGTTGCCCATGACATCCCTGTCTCAAATCTCTCCCCTGATCTCCCACCTACCCCCTGACCTCCTCCCTCTCTTTAGCTTTTTCAGAGAGTCTGTGCAGAGCCGATGATCCGGACGGCTTCTTTCTGCACTGTCGGGATTCTATTGTTCTAGGTCATATGGACTCAAAATGTTAGCTCTGTTTCTCTCTCCACAGATGCTGCCCAACCTGCTGAGTCTTTCCAGCAGTTTCTGCTTTTCGTTAAGATTTCCAGAATCTGCGGTAGTTTGCACTTACTATTAGTATTCTTGGAAGTTTGCAAGTTGTTTTCTTCAATGCTAGATGCATGAAATTGTAACTGGAGGTTTCAAGGAGGTAAAGATGAGCATTGCTGGAAAAAAAAGCACGTGCTGTCAAAGCTTTTTGTCTCAGACTCATCAGGATAGCTGGTGAGAAATTCTGAACCGGGGGAGGGGGGCAAACAATAGCTTATGTTGTTTGAGAAGAGAGTGCTGATTGGTTGTCAAGTGGACTCTGATTGGTAAAGGCTGTGCCACGGAGAATGCAGTGCAAACAGTTAACTGCCAAGCTTTTTGTTCAAATTCAAACCGGGCAGGTTGATTCTGACCAGTCAAGGCTTTGCCCCGGGGAATGAATCAGCAAATGGCTGTCCCCTGAGCATCTGCTTAGTTGAAAAGTGTGCAAAGGACGGAGCCCTGTGTGTGTGTGTGTGTGTATGCGCCTGTGTGTGTGCATAAGATCGTTAGACGCAGGAGCAGAAGTAGGCCATTCGGCCCATCAAGTCTGCTCCACCATTCAATGAGATCATGACTGATCTGATGTGATTATCCTCAACTCCAGTTTCCCGCCATATTGCCATAACCCTTCATAACCTTTATTGATTAAACCATAGAATCCCCACACTGTAGAAGGTGGCCATTTGGCCCATCGAGTCTGCACTGACTCTCTGAAAGAGCATTCTACACAAGGCCCACCCCTCCGCCCTATCCCTGTAACCCTGCGCATTTACCATGGCCAATCCATCTAACCTGGGGTATATCAGAGAGTGTTACAGTGAGGGGGTGTGGGGTATATCAGAGAGTGTTACAGTGAGGGGGTGTGGGGTATATCAGAGAGTGTTACAGTGAGGGGGTGTGGGGTATATCAGAGAGTGTTACAGTGAGGGGGTGTGGGGTATATCAGAGAGTGGACACGAAGTGGCAATTTAGCTTGGCCAATCCACCTAACCTGCACACCTTTGGACACTAAGGGTCCTATTTTACCACTTTGATTCCAAGTGCTGGGCGGACTTGAAACTGGAAACCTGACTTTTAGACCCGTTCTGAGGTGCCCCCATATGCACTCAGCAATTCCGAATCGTGCTGCAGAAGTCTGCGGGCGAGGCTTAACGTGCCCAAAATCCCACAGCTCCAAACGGAGCCTCCAACTGCGCATGCACAGAAAAAAAAATGATAGAATGCTGGGCCGGATAATGCCTCCCCCTTGCCCCCACAGATATTGCCCCACCTCCACAACATTACTGACCACCTTATCCCTCAGCCCCCCTCCCACCCCCGCCACCCAGACCGATCGCGGGCCCCTTCCCCCCTCATTGATCTCAGGCAGTGGTAGCGGACCCACCCTCCACCCTCCCCCCTCCCACTGATGTCAGGCAGAGTGGCAACGGACCCACCTTCCTTCCCCCCCACTGATCTCAAGCAGAGAGCCATCAGATGCTCAGCACTTACCTCCTCACTAACTGGAGCACCCAAATCGGACTTCTGAGGAGCATGTCTGTTTTGCGCCAATTCTGGATTGGCGAAAGCGGTGGTAAAGGGGGAGGTGCCGGTAAGGTTGGGCGCGCAGCCCATTAAGTCAATTTAAATGCATGCAAATGCATTTAAATGGCCGTCGTTCCGGTTTTGGGCGCGGTCCCGATCGTGGCTATTTTCAGGACTTGGTAAAGGGGGAACCGGCGTGGAGGTGGGCGCGGATCGTGCTACTCGCCTCACCAAGTTTTTCGCGCCTGAAAACGGGCGCAACTTGATGGTAAAATTGGGCCCCAAGGGTCATTTAGCACGGCCAATCCACCGAACCTGCACTTGGAGTATGGGAGGAAACTGGAGCACCCGGAGGACACCCACGCAGACACGGGGAGAACGTGCAGACTCCGCACACCCAGTGAACCAAGGCCAGAATTGAACCCGGGTCCCTGGCGTTGCCCTGTCCATCTGAAGAAATTCCTTCTCATCTCTGTTTGAAATGGGTGACCCCCTTACTCTGAGATCATGCCCTCTGCTCCTAGACTCTCCCATCTCCCACAAGGGGAAACAACCTCTCAGCATCTATTCTGTCAAGTCTATATGTGTCAATAAGCCGCCTCTCATTCTGCTAAACTCCCAGTGAGTACAGACCCAACCTACTCAACCTCCGTTTGCAAGAAAATCCCTCCCTACCGGGATCAACCAAGTGAACCTTCTCTGGACTGCCTCCAAGGGCCAGTATATCTTTCCTTAGGTAAGAAGACCAAACCTTTTCCAGGTGGGGTCTGGTATAGTTTTAGCAAGACTTCCCTATTTTTGCCTCGGTGCTGCAGCTTTCTGCAGTCTTTCTCCATTGAAATAATGTTCAGCTTCTTTATTCTTCCTACCAAAGTGCACAACTTCACATTTTCCTGCATGTGTGACCCAGCTGACCATCTCAACTTGGTTTCAGTGTAAATTGGGGCGCAATCAGGATTGTTCTGGAAGGTGTTGTCCAGTCGCACTATCGCACCCAGAGTCGGACACCCGTGGCTTGGGTTTTGCGGGTAGCGTCTGCCATTCTGGTTCATTCCTCAGGGCCTTGACCACCCGCCCCATTTTTAATGTGAGCAAAAGCTGCGCAGTTAATTGTTCCGTGCTGCGTTCTCCCATGGCAATGCCTCCGCCAATCAGAGTCCACTTGCCAACCAATCAGCACGCTCTCCTCATGCACTGTAAATTGTTGTTGCTTGCCACCCCACCCCCTGTTAATGTGGGCAATTTCTTGCGAGCTATCCTGATGAGTGCAAGACGGAAAGTTTTGACAGCATGTGTCTTTTTTTCAGCAATACTGAAGTTCTGTACCACCAAACGAACACAATAGGCCCCCCACCCCAATGGAATTCTTCTCCATGAAACACTGAACCATGACCCCCCCCCCTCTCCCCGTGAAACCCACCTGAAGGATCCCTCCCCTAACAGAACTTCTGAAAAGAACAACCCACACCCCCAATGAAACCCCTCCTCCCACAGAACACCCCCCAAAGGAACCCATCCCCAATGGAACCCACCCACGGAATCCCCTCTAAAGGAACAACCCCCCCCTCCAACATTGGAACTCCCCCTCAATGGTCCCCCCACCCCCCAAGAGAATACACCATCCATTCCAATGGAACTCCCCAAACCAAACCCACCCACGGAACCCCCCCAAAGGAGCAACGCCCCCCTCCGACAGAGCCCCCGTCAATGGAACCTTCCTCTCAGTGGAACCCACCCAATGGAATCCTCCCAAAAGAACACCCAACCTCACCCAATGGAACTCCCCCGCGAACCTCCAAAGGAACACCGTGAAGTTTAAAGTATATTTATTAGTCACAAGTAGGCTTATATTAACATTGCAATGAAGTTACTATGAAAATCCCCTAGCCTTCACACTCTGGCGCCTGTTCGGGTACATGGAGGGAGAGTTGAGCACGGCCAATCCACCTAACCAGCACGTCTTTCAGACTGTGGGAAGAAACCGGAGCACCCGGAGGAAACCCACGCAGACACGGGGAGAACGTGCAGATAGTGACCCAAGCCGGCAATCAAACCCGGTCCCTAGCGCTGTGAGGCAGCAATACTGATCACTGTGCCACCGTGCCATCCACATCCCAACGGAACCTCCTTCCACGGAACATCCAGTCACAGAACCGCCTCCCCCAACACAGCCTCAAAGGTAAAGGCAAAATACTGCAGAATCTGGAATCTGAACCCTCAAAGGAACACCTTATCAACAGAACCCCCTCCCAACGGAACCCCACCCAATGGATCCATTCCCAATGGAACCCCCTGCCAATGGAACCCCCTCCCACGGAACCCCCTCCGAATGGAATCCCCTCCCAATGGAGCCCCGTCCCAATAGAACTTCCAATAGACCCCCAGCCAACAGAACTCCCTCTCAATGGATCCCCACCCAACAGAAACCCCTCCCCACAGAACACCTACCCATGGAACCCCTCCCCCCCAACAGAACCCACCCAAAGGAACACCCCAACCCTAAGGTACAACCCCAAAACCACCCCATGGAACCCACATCAAAGGACCCACCCTGAATGAAGCCCCCTCTGCATGGAAACTCCCCAAATGTACATCTCACCTACACTGCCCTCCTAACACAGCCGCCCGGTACACATTGTGCAGTGCCAGGGGGAAGTGTCCCGGGCATGACCCCCCCACCCACCCCCCAGTCATACTTACCTGTGCTCTTCTCCAGCGGGTTGTGCTCACAGGTGCCCATCGTTGGGGATGGGGGGGGCGTGGGCAACCTGTCATAATCCACGCACCCCGATACAGTTGCCGTGATAATTAGACTCTAACGGGGATCTTGACGTTCAATGTGGGGATTCTGATTACGGCATAGGCGCTGGGATAATGGGTGGGATGCCGGGAAATCAGAATGGAAAATCCCACCAGAATTGGGAGTGTCATAGGATTTTCCACTCCTATCGCTAATGCCGCCGAAAACTGGAAAAACAAAATCCGCCTCCCTCCCATAGAATGAATGAATTAGCAGAAAGCCCAAATATAAAACTGATAAGTGACGTGTAAATGATGAAGGGTCTGGTGAGTTCTCCCTGGAAACGTTTGAACCATGTGGAAGAGGCTTTCTAACTGGCTAATAGATATATAGGCAGAATGCAGTCTGTCACAGGACTGTTACTGTTTACTGTTTATTATTAGTGTCCCAAGTAGGCTTACATTAACACTGCAATGAAGTTACGATGAAAATGATTATTGGGCAGGCTAACACAGACAGCTTACATGCATGTGGATGTAGTAAGTGAGTCAAAACAAATAGTTATGATTTTAAAACATATGCTGATATTTTAAACGTATTTCAAATGCATTGTTCACTTTGGTCAAACGAAGTTACCGAAAGGCATGGCGGTCGGAGTCAATAGTTTAAAACCAAAGGTCTGGGAACAGGTCAGTCAGCAAGTCTTATTGGTTGGCATTCCCAGAGGAAGTGCATTAAGCAACATTATGAATAAGTGTATTCATTGCCCAGACACAAAATAGATATGAAACTGGACGCGGGAACACATGTCTATTCAACTTGCAGTGAGCTGGTGGGAACATCCATGTTGACCTTGCGGTAGCGTCTGCCGTTACCTAGCAATAGGGAGTTAGTTAGTGCCAATAGGGGAGAATACGTCCAGGCTTCAACTCCATCTTCCCTGCTCGATCCGCTGAGAGACCAAAACTCTGTTCAATCCCAGCCTTAAATTTATTTAATGATGGAGCTCTTCCAACCCTTTGGACTCGAGACTCTCAAAGATTCACAACCCTTTGAAGAAACTTTTCCTCATCTCAGTCCTCGGTCCCTTATCCTGAGACTGTGCCCTGCCCCCGCCCCCCCCCCCCCCCCCCTGAATGTTTTAGATTCCCCACCAGGCAGAGACAATCTCTTGGTGTCCACTCTGTTAGATCCACTTCAGAATCTTGTACATTTCAATGAGATTGCCTTTCATTCTTCGCAACTCCAAAGAAGAGACCCGATTTACTCAGCTTATCATCGTAGGACAACTCCTCTCCTCCAATGCCCGACCTCCTCATCCCCAGGACACCAATCGAGTGAACTTTCACTGTACCAGCCTCCAATGCATTATTTGTTCAATCCTGTACTCCAGCGCCCTCAGAATAAACGCCAACATGCCACCCCCCTTCCTACTTGCTTGCTGTACCTGCATGCTAACTCTCTGCGTTCCTTGTACCAGTGCGTCCAAGTCTCTTTGGACATTGACTTCTGAAAGCGTCAGGCTCTTTGAAAAAATATATTCTGCTTTTCCATTCTCACCTTCAAAGTGAAGTAACTTCTGAGGAAGAGTCATACTGGACTCAAAATGTTAACTCTCTTTCTCTCTCTGCAGACGCTGCTGAGTTTTTCCAGTATTTCCAAAGATGTACAGGTTAGATGGACTGGCCATGCTAAATTGCCCCTTAGTGTCCAAAGATGTGTAGATTAGTTGGATTGGCCATGTTAAATTGCCCCTTAGTGTCCAAAGATGTGGAGGTTCGGTGGATTGGCCATGTTAAATTGCTCCGTAGTGTCCAAAAATGTGTAGCTTAGGTGGATTGGCTGGCCATGCTAAATTGCCCCTTAATGTCCAAAGATGTGTAGATTAGTTGGATTGGCCACGCTAAGTTGCCCCTTAGTGTCCAAAGATGTGGAAGTTAGGTGGATTGGCCAAGCTAAATATGTCGGGTTACGGAGGATAGTGTGTGGTGTGGGCCCAGGTGAGATGCTCTTTCAGAGAGTCGGCGCAGACTCGATGAGCAAAATGGCCTCCTTCGGGACTGTATGGTTCCATGTGAAAAAGCTTTTTCTCTCATCGCATTGGCTCCTTTCTGTGAATCTGTGCCCCCTCTCATGCTCGATCCTTTCAGGGACGGGATCTATTTCTCTCTATCTACCCTCATGGTTTTGAACGCCTCTATCAAATCTCCAACCTGGACAGGAGCAGCGAAGATGGAACTTGTTGAGCTTTAGAATCATAGAAAGAATCATAGAAACCCTACAGTGCAGAAAGAGGCCACTTGGCCCATCGAGTCTGCACCGACCACAATTCCACCCAGGCCTTACCCCCATATCCCTACATATTTACCCGCTAATCCCTCTAACCTACGCATCGCAGGACACTAAGGGGCAATTTTAGCATGGCCAATCAACCTAACCTGCACATCTTTGGACTGTGGGAGGAAACCGGAGCACCTGGAGGAAACCCACGCAGACAAGAGGAGAATGTGCAAACTCCACACAGACAGTGACCCGAGCCGGGAATCGAACCCAGGTCTCTGGAGCTGTGAAGCAGCAGTGCTAACCACTGTGCTACCGTGCCGCCCCTTTCTTTCTTGATATTGTCTATCTGTGTGATTGGGGGATGGGGGGGAAGGGAGAGGGGTTTCAAGGACATTGGTCTCGTAAACCAGCATCACTTGCTGTCACTCCATGCCATCTCAGTCTTCAGACTATGCCCTCTGATCCTAGACCCTTCCACGAGGGGAAACATCCTCTCAGCATTTACCCTGTCAAGCCCCTCAAAAATCCTCTATGTTTCAGTGAGGTCACCTCTCATTCTTCTAAATTCCAATGAGTCGAGTCACAACCTGTTTAACCTTTCCTCATAAGACAATTCCCCCATAGCAGGGGAATCATCCTATTGAACCTTCTCTGAAGTGCCTCCAATAAAATACCTTAAATAAGATACGTAAATATTAAGTGAAAGGTTGTACGAAGCAGTCCTTGAGTTGCGAGGAGTAGGTGATGATGCGTTGAGGTTGATTCCAGTAGTTGCTTCTTCAGTTCAGGTGTTCTGCGGCTCGGTAGAGAGATTTCAGTTCTTTTCCCAGCTGTGGCACGGTGGCACAGTGGTTAGCACGGCTGCCTCACAGCGCCAGGGTCCCAGGTTCAATTCCAACCTCGGATGACTATCTGTGTGGAGTCTGCACGTTCTCCCCGTGTCTGCGTGGGTTTGCTCCGGTTTCCTCCCACAGTCCAAAGATGTGCGGGTTAGGTGGATTGGCCATGCTAAGTTGACCCCTAGCGTCAGGGTGATTTGAAGGGTAAATGGGGTTACGGGAGTGGGGCCTGGGTGGGATTGTGGTCGGTACAGTCTCAATAGGCCGAATGGCCTCCTGTACTGTAGGGATTCTCTGATTCTGCTGGCTGATAGATTTCCACAGTCAGAGAGAGAGAGTTTTAGATGTTCCTGCAAAAGATGGCTATTTTTGCAGAGGCCCTGCCTCAGTCACGGTATGGCTTTCAGCGACTGGCAGACTACCAGCTGCTGTCGCTCACAGTACATGCATGCATGCACTCACACACGCACACACTCTAATTTTTAGCCCCCACACTGTCTTCGAACTGGAGTCCACTAGTCGGTCTGGGCAATTACACCCAGAGCCTTCAAGATGAGATAGCCATTATGTTCCTTTGACTTTACCGAGATGGACATCAGTCTTTGGATGCTTTTAGAAGTACGTTCTCTGGGGCCACAGGGAGAGGTTCCATTGCCCCTCAGAGAAAGACCCTGCAGTCATTCCTGTCAGTGGTTGACTGTACATAGTCAGCCATCTTTGGGGCCTGTGCCTCAGGCCTTTTTACAGTCCAATCTTCCTGTGTATAATTCCATCGAGGGATAGATTGCCACTGGGGACCCAAGATAGCAGAAGTCGCAAATTGCATCTAGGTGTGATCAGAGATGGGGAGGCGGCACCCTGTCCCACGGAATAGGAGCTGAATGTTATCTAAATGGAGAAAGACTGCAGAAAGCTGCAGCATGGAGGGATTTGGGGGTTCCTTGTGCATAAATCACAAAAAACTAGCATGCAACTTCAGCCGGTCAAAGGGAAGGCAAGCAGAATGTTGCCTAAGGAGGGTGCAGGAGCAGAGGGAGCTGGGGTTTGTGTTTACAAATCATCGAAAGTGGCAGGACAGCTGGGGAGTGCGGTTACAAAGCAGACACTATCCTGGGCTGTATTAATCGGGGCACAGAGTACAGGAGCAAGGAGGGTATGTTGACCTTGTCTAAAACAAGGGCTTGACTGAAGTATTGTGTCCAGGTCTGGGCGCCGCACTTTGGGAAGTACGTGAAGGCTTTAGAGAGAAAGAGAGAGAAAGAGAGACAGAGAACAGCAGAAAGAGAGAGAAAGAAAGAAACTGAGAGAGAGAAAGAGACAGAGAGAGAGATAGAGAGACAGAGAGAGAGAGACTGAGAGAGAGAGACTGAGAGAGAGAGAATGAAAGAGAAAGAATGAGACAAAGAGAGACAGTGAGAGAGAGACAGACAGATAGAAAGACTGAGAGAGAGAGACAATGACAGAGAAAGAAAGACAAAGAGAGAGAGACAGAAAGAGAGAAATATATAGAGAGAGGGACTGAGAGAAAGACTTAGAAAGAAAGAGAGAGCGAGAACAACAGACAGAGAGAAAGACAGGCAGAGAGGCTGAGCGAGAGACTGAGCGAAATAGAGAACAACAAGACTGAGACAGAGAGAGAGAGAGAATGTGGAAAAGATTGAGGAGAATGGTACCAGGGATGAGGGGTCTTCAGCTCCGTGGATAGGTTGGGAGAAGTTGGGAATGGTCTCCTTGGGAGAAGAGAAGGTTGAGAGGAGATTTGATCGAGGGGTTCAAAGTCATGAGGGGGGGGGATTGGGGTCCGGGACAGAGTAGAGAGGGAGAAACTGTTCCCATTGGCGGGAGGATGGGGAACCAGAGGGGGACACAGATTGGAGGCGATTGGAGAAAGAAACGATGGAGACACGAGGAGAGAGTTTTTCACGCAGCGAGTGGTTAGGATCTGGAAGGCGCTGCCTGAGAGTGTGGGGGAGGCAGGTTCAATCAAGGTAGATGGTGGACAGGCTTTGGGGGGAGTCAGGAGGTGAGTTACTCTCCGCAGGATTCCCAGCCTCTGACCTGCTCTGGGAGCCACAGTATTTATATGGCTGGGTCCAGTTCAGTTTCTGCTCAATGGTGACCCCCAGGATGTTGATAGTGAGGTGGATTCAGCGATGGGAATGCCATTGAATATCAAGGGGAGATGGTTGGATCCTCTCTTGTTGGAGATGGTCATTGCCTGGTGCTTGTGTAGCGCGAATGTTATGAATGACAGTGTTTGCCCTGAAAGAAAGTGTTGGTGATGCCAAGATCATCCTGGGCACAAAGCTCAGACAGCCATTGTCTGTTGCCATTATTCTTGGCCACCCCATAGGGCGGCACGGTGGCACAGTGCTTGGTGCTGCTGCCTTACAGCGCCAGGGACCCGGGTTCGATTCCAGGCTTGGATCACTGCCTGTGCGGAGTTCGCACGTTCTCCCTGAGTCTACATGGACTTCAGTAAGGCATTTGACAAAGTCCCTCATGGCAGACTGGTGCAGAAGGTGAGGTCGCACGGGTTCAGAGGTGAGCTGGCAAGGTGGATACAGAATCATAGAAGACAGAGGGTAGCAGTGGAAGGGTGCATTTCTGAATGGAGAGCTGTTACAAGTGGCGTTCCTCAGGGATCAGTACTGGGACCTTTGCTGTTTGTAATATATATAAATGATTTGGAGGAAAATGTAACTGGTTTGATTGGTAAGTTTGCGGACGACACAAAGGTTGGTGGATTTGCGGATAGCGATGAGGACCATCAGAGGATACAGCAGGACATAGATTGGTGGAGACTTGGGTGGAGAGATGGCAGATGGAATTAAATCTGGACAAATGTGAGGTAATGCATTTTGGAAGGTCTAATACAGATAGGAAATATACAGTAAATGGCAGAACCCTTAAGAGTATTGACAGGCAAAGGGATCTGGGTGCACAGGTACACAGATCACTGAAAGTGGCAACGCAGGTGGAGAAGGTAGTCAAGAAGGCATACGGCATGCTTGCCTTCATCGGCCGGGGCATTGAGTTTAAAAATTGGCAAGTCATGTTGCAGCTTTATGGAACCTTAGTTAGGCCGCACTTGGAATATAGTGTTCAATTCTGGTCGCCACATTACGAGAATGATGTGGTGGCTTTGGAGAGGATACAGAAAAGATTTACCAGGATGTTGCCTGGTACGGAGGGCATTAGCTATGAGGAGAGGTTGGGGAAACTTGGTTTGTTCTCACTGGAACAACGGAGGGTGAGGGGTGACCTGATAGAAGTCTACAAGATTATGAGGGGTATGGACAGAGTGGATAGTCAGAAGCTTTTTCCCAGGGTGGAAGAGTCAATTACTAGGGGGTACAGGTTTAAGGTGCGAGGGGCAAGGTTTAAAGGAGATGTACGAGGCAAGTTTTTCACAGAGAGGGTGGTGGGTGCCTGGAACTTGCTGCCGGGGGAGATAGTGGAAGCAGATACGGTAGTGACTTCTAAGGGCGTCTTGACAAAAACATGAATAGGATGGGAATAGAGGGATATGGTCCCCGGAAGGGTAGGGGGTTTTAGTTCAGTCGGGCAGCATGGTCGGTGCAGGCTTGGAGGGCCGAAGGGCCTGTTCCTGTGCTGTAATTTTCTTTGTTCTTTGCGTGGGTTTCCTCCGGGTGCTCCGGTTTGCTCCCACAGTCCAAAGATGTGGGGTTAGGTGGATTGGCCTTGCTAAATTGCCCTTTAGTGTCAGGGGGACTAGCTGGGGTAAATGCATGGGGTTATGGGGATAAGCCCTGGGTGGGATTGTGGTTGGTGCCGACTCGATGAGCCGAATGGACTCCTTCTGCACTGTAGGATTCGATGATTCTATGATGACCGAGGCATAATGGTGACAATTCGCTGTCTGATCCAAGATGTACATTGAGGCCATAGGAAACAGGCCTTTCAGCTCCACCATTTAATAAGGCTGATCTAACACTCACTGAGCCCACTTTCCTGCCTTACCTCCATAACCTCAATTCCCCGACTGATTAAAAAATTCTATCGATCTCAGCCTCCAAAATGTTCATGGACATGAACTCCCTGCAGCCTCCTGGGGTAAGGAATTCCAAAAATTCACCACTCTCTGAGAGAAGAAACTCTTCCTCAAATCCGTCTGAAATGAGCTCCCCCTTATCCTGCGACTGTGCAGTCTGGTCCCTACACTCTCCCTTGAATGGAAACATCCTCCTGACATTTATCCTGTCTGACCCCCTGACAATTGGCACAGTGGTTAGCAACGGTGGTGGAGGGAGTGAATGTCGAGGGTGGGGTGGTTAGCGTGTCGATCGAGCTTTGTCCTGGATGGTGTCGAGCTTCTCGAGTGTTGTCGGAGCCGCGCTCATCCAGGCGAGTGGGAGAGTATTCCATCACACTCCTGACTTGTGCCTTGTAGATGGTGGACAGGCTTTGGGGGGGAGTCAGGAGGTGAGTTCCTCTCCGCAGGATTCCCAGCCTCTGACCTGCTCTGGGAGCCACAGTATTTATATGGCTGGGTCCAGCTCAGTTTCTGCTCAATGGTAACCCCCAGGATGTTGATAGTGGGGGGGGATTCAGCGATGGGAATGCATCTGAATGTCAAGGGGAGATGGTTAGATCCTCTCTTGTTGGAGAAACTTGACCAATGAACTCACCTTCCTTTCTTGACCGATTAACATCAGAAACGCGGCCTGGAAAATTCAAGCACAACAGAGTCGTAGAATCATAGAATCCTAAAAGTGCAGAAGGAGGCCATTCAGCCCATTGAGTCTGCATCGATAACAATCCCACCCTATCCCCTTAACCCCACACATTTACCCTGCCGATCCCTGACACTAAGGGGCAATTTATTTTGGCCAATCCACCTAACCAGCAGACCTTTGGAGTGTGGGGGGAAACTGGAGCACCCGGAGGAAACCCACGCAGACACGGGGAGGACGTGCAAACTCCACACAGACAGTGACCCGAGGTTGGGAATCGAACCCGGGTCCCTGGCGCTGTGAGGCAGCAGTGCTAACCACTGTGCCACCGTGCCGCCCAAAATCCCGCAGACAAGATTAAGAGTACAAAGTGAAACACTGTCGCCCACCTTTTCACCTTGCTCAGTGGGTAACCCACCCTGGCTGACAGCCCCCCCACTACCTTACCATCCTCATCATCTCGGAGCAAGCGGAGGAGCTGGCCTTTTGAGCTCGGTGCCCGTTCCGGGGGAGGCCTGGAACTCATCGAGACGGCGCGGGGCCGCTGCCAAGCCGACGGGCTAGGGTTGACCGTGCATCTCCTGCTCTCCAAGGGGCTGCGGAGAGAGCCGGCTGAGGGGAGTCGAAAGATGCCCTTAGCAACTGAGCGAGAATGGGGGCAGCACAGATGGAGTGTGGAATCCTCGGGCATTCTTCCCCGAATGTTACACGTTGGTGGGGGGGGGGGGTCGTCAGGATTGGGGGCTGTGGGCCTCCTCCTCCTACCTCATAAACCTCCTGGGGGGGGGGGGGGGTTCAAAGGTCAAACCTCATGGGGGTCATACGGTTGCAGCGGAAATCAGCCCCCTCCAACCTGACCAAAATTGGCCGACCTTTACCATCTTTTTTTCAATGACAGTTGACACCAATGTGGGGTTTCCCGCTGGTGTCTCAAGTTCTACAAGGCCACGGGTTTAGACGGAGGAACAGGGGACTGTGGAGCAGGAATGGGCCATTTGGCCCCTCCAGCTCTGCTCTCCCTCTTGTTCTAAAGGATCACATCTGATTCGATTGAGGCCTCAACTCCGCTTTCCTGTCTGTCTCTCTTCCCCTTGTCCCACGCCGCGCCCCCCCTCCCACGCCGCACCCCCCCTTCCCACCCCCGCGCCCCACCTCCCACCCCTGCGCCCCCCCGTGCCCCCCCTCCCTTGTCGATCAGAAATCTGTCTAACTCGGCCTTGAATATATTTAATGAGCCGCAGCCCCCACTGCTGTCTGGAGGGGGGGGGGGGTGAATTCCACAAAGTGACCACCCTCTGAGAGAAGAAATTCCTCCTCATCTCCCTCTTCAATGGGAGACCCCCTCATTCTGAAATTGTGCCCACCCCCAGTTCTAGATCCCCCCCCCACCCCCACGAGGGGGGGGAGAAACATCCTCTCAGCATCCACCCTGTCAAACCACCCCCCCCCATCAGAATCTGAGATGTTTTAATTCATGCACAGGAAGATCCCACAATAGGATTCATAGAATCCCTACAGTGCAGAAGGAGGCCATTCAGCCCATCGAGTCTGCACTGACCACAATCCCACGCAGGCCCTATTCCAGCAACCCCACATATTTACTCTAGCTCATCCCCCTGACGCTAAGGGACAATTTAGCACGGCCAATCCACCTAACCAGCACATCTTTCGGACTGTGGGAGGGAACCGGAGCACCCGGAGGAAACCCACGCAGACACGGGGAGAACGTGCAAACTCCACACAGACAGTGACCCGAGCCGGGAATTGAACCCGGCGGCGCTGTGAAACAGCAGTGCTAACCACTGTGCCACCGAGCCACCCCGAGTTGGGATTGATGACGACCTCGGGCACTTTGGTTTAAAAAAGCAGAATACAGGTTGAGGGTTGAATATTGTATCTTGGGGCAGATTTCCGCTGCAACCCTATGACCTCGTGAGGTTTGACCTTTGAACCCCCCCCAGGAGGTTTATGAGGTAGGAGGAGTTGGCCCATGGCCCCCACCCCTCACCCTCACTGGGGAGAGCTCCGTCACTCCCCCCAACGATCCCCCTCTGCCCACACCAGCTCTCCCTCCCAATGGGATCTTTGACATCCCATTAATAGATAGACCGACTAAGTTTCCTGGAGTGATGGGTGGGGGAGGGGGGCGTCCCCACAGGGGTCAGGAGATAAGCAGGTTGTTCGTAGCAGGGTGGGGTTGGGGTGAAGGGGTGCAGTGGTCTTAAAGGGACAGGACGCTCCATATCGCAGGCACGCATCCAACAACGGTGGGTCCCTCCCACGGTTGAGCAGCCAAAGAGGCAAGACGCATGCCAATGAACTGGAAGTGTTTAATAAAGAGCAAACAAATGTCAGCCAGGATTTTCTGGTTTCAAGGGGATGGAGGACATGGGAGAAGGAAAGATAAAGACGCACAATATTGTCAACACACTGCTCTCTCTCTCTCCATTGGAGGTTCCCAGTGGTATGCAGCTTGAGGGGCCTCACCAGCGACAGAAATCTCCCAACTTAAAATTAGTCCTGGCTTTGGGGAGTGTTGTGGAGTTAGTGTTTATAAAATTATTTTTTTAAAAAGCTTGTAAAGTGCTAAGAGTTGTAAAATTGCAGGGTCATAGAAACCCTACAGTACAGAAAGAGGCCATTCGGCCCATCGAGTCTGCACCGACCACAATCCCACCCAGGCCCTACCCCCATATCCCTACATATTTTACCTGCTAATCCCTCTAATCTACACATCCCAGGACTCTAAGGGGCAATTTTTTAGCATGGCCAATCAACCTAACCCGCACATCTTTGGACTGTGGGAGGAAACCGGAGCACCCAGAGGAAACCCACGCAGACACGAGGAGAATGTGCAAACTCCGCACAGACAGTGACCCAAGCCGGGAATTGAACACAGGTCCCTGGAGCTGTGAAGCAGCAGTGCTAACCACTGTGCTACCGAGCCGCCCCAAAGAAAGGTAGTTTCTTTGCTATGCTTAGGGAGTTAAAAGAGATGCGGGTGCAAATGCAGCACACAGAGAGCACAGAGTGAAACATTGTATCGCGAGGCCAGGCAGTACTGTTGCCAAGACAACAGGTTTGTTTCTGAATTTGAACCAATCGGTTTCAACTCGGCATTTGAATAACAGCAGCCTATCAGATTTGAATTTGATGTTTTGGCTAACCTGTAAATCAGTGCCTATTGTGGGGATTTTGATGTGTCAGCAGGGGTCTCGGAGCACAGCTCCCAGCTCCAGACAGCCAGACAGCAACTGTGTCTGCCTCAGCTCACAGCTTGAGACAGAGCGAGAGAGAGAGAGACACACACAGCCAGTAACTGTTTCTGCCAGTGTTACGGACACATTTATGTCTCAAAAGAAAGCCTAATCTCAATTGTAAAGACAGAAGAAATCAGCAAAGAAGACAGAAGATTCTGGAAGAGGACAAACCTGGTAATATTTTGAGAGTGACTAAGAATTCTATTTTTTTGTGTTAATAAGTGGGAATTGTAATTGTCTAAACAGCGTTCCATTAGAAAAATGTTTTATTGGGTTTGTTAATATAGTTAACCTGTTCACTGTTAGTTAGATAAATAAGGTGTTACTTGTTGCTTTTACAGAGTCTCAGGGAGATTTTGATTTAACCACTAGAAGTTGCTGACGCACAGATATTATCCCTTCTCATACACACTTTACCAGATTATGAAGCGAGGGACTTCTCTTTGAGTGGTTGAGTGTTAGTTCTCAGAGAGGAGATCAACCTCCCCCTTCATAACAGGGAGGATCTTGTGAAGGCACTGCTACTGGTACTTCTGCACTGTTTCAAGGTGCCCCACATGTCGTTGACGCACCTGACATCAAACACCTGAAACAACTTTTTTTTTTTAAAGAAAAGTTATTCACTGGGCCAGCGTTTATTGGCAGTCCCGAGCTGCCCTCCATTTCAGAGGGCATTTGAGAGCCAGCCGCATTGCCCCGTGGGGTCTGGAGTCACATGTAGGCCACACCTCCCCCAGTCCTCGCAGCCAATGGGCGTCACAGTGGTTAGCACTGCTGCCTCACGGCGCCAGGGACCCGGGTTCGATTCCCGGCTCGGGTGACCGTCTGTGTGGAGTTTGCACATTCTCCCCGTGTCTGCGTGGGTTTCCTCCGGGTGCTCCGGCTTCCTCCCACAGTCCAAAGATCTATTTTTCGGTGGATTGGCTATACTAAATTGTCCCTTCGTGTCAGGGGATTAACAGGGTAAATATGTGGGTTACGGGAATAGGGCCTCGGTAGGATTGTTGTTGGTGCAGACTCGATGGGCCGAATGGCTTCCTTCTGCACTGTCGTGATTCTAACGGCTTTTCTTTACTATCTAAACCTGTCCCGATCTTTTTTTTTTAACCAGTGTCACAAGCAGGCTTACATTAGCACTGCAATGCATTTACTGTGAAAATTCCCTAGTCGCCACAGTCCGGCGCCTGTTCGGGTACACTGAGGGAGAATTTAGCATGGCCAACGCACCTAACCAGCACGTCTTTCGAATAGTGGGAGGAAACTGGAGCACCCGGAGGAAACCCACGCAGACACGGGGAGAACTTGCAAACTCCGCACAGACATTGACCCAAGCTGGAATCGAACCCGGGTCCCTGGTGCTGTGAGGCAGCAGTGCTAACCACTGTGCCACCTGCTATCGAATAGAACCATAGAAAATTACAGCTCAGAAACAGGCCCTTTGGCCCTTCTTGTCTGTGCCGAACCATTTTATGCCTAGTCCCACTGACCTGCACTTGGACCATATCCCTCCACACCCCTCTCATCCATGAACCCGTCCAAGTTTTTCTTAAATGTTAAAAGCATTTACCACTTTATCCGGCAGCTCATTCCACACTCCCACCACTCTCTGCGTGAAGAAGCCCCCGCTAATATTCCCTTTAAACTTTTCTCCTTTCACCCTTAACCCATGCCCTCTGGTTTTTTCACTTGATCGCCCCTTTGCTCTGGGGAAAAACAACCCCAGCTTCTTCCCAGGCTGAACCCTGTCGATATAAAGCACCCCCCGCGTATTAATCACAGTGTAGGGTAATTAGCTTATTAAGGGAATTGCTAGTCAAACATAAGACATTGAATTCCCCATGAATAGCAACAGCTGGAACACTTTGGTAACCTGACCGTGTACCCCTCTACGTGGATACATAAGCCGCTGGGTATCCCTGGCGAGGGAGTGTGCAGTGTTGACAAACACCATCGAGGCCTTCCATGCTCGTTGGGCACCGCAGGGACTGGAGTGCCTTATCGACACTCTTAACCACCTTTCGGCTGAATGTTTTGTGATTTGTTTTTGTTTAGGGCAGTATCCCTTTAAGGGGCTCTGGCCCCTTTCACTTGGTACCTCAGTTTGTTTTAGATTAACTGGTTAGCTCAGAGTTGGAATGCTATTGGGGTGGGGGGGGGGGGGCGGAGAGCTTCTTGTGGGTGAGTAACACTGAGGAAGTGTTATACAATAAACCGGCTTGAAGCCAGGAAAACCGCTGGGATGGATTCTTGCACCATAGCCCTCTATCGTGAGGAACGCCACGTCCCCGGAACCGCTCTGGTAAATCGCCAACCCCACCCTCTCCAGGACCCTCTCTCCCCCCCCCCACCCCACCCCCTACCTCACCAAATGTTGGCGACCGCAGCAGGACGCGATGCTCGAGTTGGGGCCCGACCACGGGGTGGGGAGCTTCGATGGTCACTTGTTCATTCCGCTGGTGTGCGCGCCGCTGACAAAATTGGCGTTTGCCGCCAGACGCGGGTCGAAGGTGGCGGTGAGCTACGTCCTTGAAGTGAGTCAGCTGCCAACTTGGAGGATGTCTGGGCATCGAGGGTTGGGGCCCTCGATGGGCGAGAACAGCTATCCATCCCGAATGGCCCAATTGGGGATTTTAACTTCCATTGCGACAGCTTGATCCAGGAGGTTCACCCAATCCTTCGGAGACGCCCCCCCCCACCGCTCGAACTTTTGACGTCGCCCACTCTCGGGGAGGTGGGCGCCTCTGGCAAAGACCAGCATTCGTTGTTGCCCAAACCTAATTGCCCCTTGAGCTGGGTGTCTCGACAAGGTCTTACTTCGGAGGTGTGGGGGTAGGGGAGGGGGGCAGTTCAGACTCGACCAGATTGCTGTGTGTGGGAGGGGGAGGGAAGGAGGGAGGGAAGGAGGGAGGGAAGGGGGGAGTTCTAGGGTCACATGTAGAGCCAGACTGGGTTAAGGACAGCAGATTTTCCTTCTCTCTTAAGATTCATAGAATCCCTACAGTGCAAGAGGCCATTCAGCCCATCAAGTCTGCACCGTCCACAATCCCACCCAGGCCCTATCCCCATAATCCCATGCATTTACCCTACCTGACACTAAGGGGTAATTTAGCATGGCCAATCCACCTAACCTGAAGTTTATCTCTTCATCACAAGTAAGGCTTACATTAACACTGCAATTAAGTTACTGTGAAATTCCCCGAGTCGCCATCTTCCGCCATCTATTCGGGTCAATGCACCTAACCAGCACATCTTTCAGACTGTGGAAGGAAACCGGCACATCTTTGGACTGTGGGAGGAAACCAGAGCACCCGGAGGAAACCCACGCAGACACGGGGAGAACGTGCAGACTCCACGCAGTCACCCAAGGCCGGGGATTGAACCCGGGTCCCTGAGGCAGCAGTGCTAACCACTGTGCCACCGTGCCACCCTCTAAAGGGGGCATTAGTGAACCGGATGGGGGTTTTAACGAGAATCAATGATAGATTGTGGTTGAAAGCGATAATTTTAAATTTTTCTTAGTTTTTAGACAGTACACATAAGACACTGACAGAGCAAACAGTAAAGGTTTAAATGATTCATAAGACAAGAGAATAGCTCACACATATGAGAATGCAGAAGAGAATTAAACAAGTAACTATGATTTTAACATGTATGCTGATACTTTAAATGTATATCAAGTATTGTATGAATCATTGTTCACTTTGGCCAAAGCAAGTCATGATGGGAAAGGCGAATAGTTCAGAGCCAAAGGCCTGGGATCCCTTTAGTTAGCAGAATTCATATCAGAATCTTTCTGGTGAGGGAACGCACATTGCAGCAACAATGAACAGGTTCAGTCACTGCCCAGACACAGATTAGATATGCCCCTGGTTGCAGGAACACATGTCTATTCAGTTTTGGCAGTGAGCCGATGGGAACATCCACTTTGACCTTTATGGTAGTGTCTGCTGTAACCTGGCAATGGGGAAGTAGTTTGAGCCAAGATGGAAATTAGCATCCGATTTGTATGGACGAATGAGATACCATTATGCTGAAAGGTACAAAGCAGTTAGTTGAAGTACTTGTCAGAAATGTGTATTTAAGTGTATATACTAAATGAAATTAATGTTAAACTAATGAAGGGAGGGGAATCTGATTAAGAAAACGTATAACCATTCTGTTTTTACTTATAACTTCAGAATTTGTCCGAGAGGTCCGGGTACTCTGTATCTGTGCCCATCGAGATACCTTCTCCCATTGATCAGTGATAAAGGTTTTACCTTTTGTACTGTGACATTGACAGGTTGGATAAACTCGGTTGTTCTCACTGGAACAAGGGAGGTTGAGGGGTGACCTGATAGAGGTTTACAAGATTGAGAGTGACCTGGACAGAGTGGACAGTCAGATGTTCTTTCCTAGGGTAGAAAAGTCAAGTACTAGGGGACATAGGTTTAAGGTGCGTGGGAAAAAGTTTAGAGGAGATGTGCAAGGCAAGTTTTTTTTTACACAGAGGGTGGTGAATGTCTGCAATGTGCTGTCTGGTGGGGGCGGGGAGGAGGGGCAGTGGGTGGGGAGGGGTGGGTGGGGAGGGGGGAGCAGGTACGATAGCGGCATTTAAGGGGCATCTAGATGAATACATGAATAGGATGAGAATGGAAGGATACGGACTCCATAATTGCATACTTTAGACAGGCATCATGATCGGTGCCATCTTGGAGGACTGAAGGGCCTGTTCCTGTGCTGTACTGTTCTTTGTTCTTTTGTATTGGTTTCCTGCGTCTAATTGCCACCTTGGGTTACCAAGGAGTGGGGGCGGGGAGAGGAGGGGAGGTGAGGGCAGCGGCCATTTAGGACCTGGGATGAGGAGAAACGTCTTCACTCAGAAGGTGGTGAACCTGTGGAATTCTCTACCACAGAAAGCTGTGGAGGCCCAGTCACTGAATATATTTGAGAGATAGATCATTTTAAAAAAGATTTTAATGGCATTGAGGGATTATAGGGGAGAGCATGAGGAGTGTGTCGTTGAGGTAAAGGATCAGCCGCGATCATAATGAATGGCGGAGCAGGCTCGAAGGGCCGAATGGCCTACTCCTAGTTTCTATGCTTATCCACTGTGGGATTGGCACCCGTGTCTTCTTCCCCCACCCCCCTGGAATAATTAATAGTCCTATGACATTCCCACTTTCTTCCTGCCCCTTCTCCCCCCTCACTCCACAGTCCTGCAATCTTTTTCCCCTTTGAATATTTATCCAATTCCCCCCCCCTCCACCTTTTCGAGGGTGAATCTGCTTCCACCGGCCTTTCGGGCAGTGCCTCCCAGGCGACACCGACTCCCAGCGTGCCAATAAAAAGTCCTCCTCATCTCCCTCCCCGACACATCCTCCTTCCCTACCCTCTACTCGGCCCTCAATGTGCTCTTGGGGCAGGGTTGAGATGACCTCCGTGTGCAAGGCCCTCACTGGGTCAAGAGGCTCCCGTTGCGCCCGTCTATCTTTCCCCTGACGGGTCGGGCCTCGTACGGGCAGCCGGGTGAATCAATGCCGGCCCATGTGAGGGAGCTCCGGCCTCATCAGCAACAGCCAACATGCCATTTTCCCACAATGCACAGCGCAAGGAGGCCATTCGGGGCCTTTGGGTCTCTGCTGGCCCTGTCCAAGGGCATTCCAGTCAGTCTCCCTCCCTCCTGTCCCACCCGCCTCCATACCCCTGCAATTTATCCAACTTTGGGGAGCCTCGATTGAACCTGCCTCCCCCACACTCTCAGGCAGCGCCTTCCAGATCCTAACCACTCACTGCGTGAAAAACTCTCTCCTCGTGTCTCCGTCGCTTTTTCCTCCATCAATCGCTGCCCTTCAGCCGCCAGTAACAATTTCTCCTTCATTACTCACCCTCGTGATTGTGAATGCCTCAGTTAGATCTCCCCCCGCCCCCCTTAAACTTTTCAGTTCTGAGGGAAAACGGTCCCAGTCTCTCTCCCTCACTCTGCATGAATCAAAGTTCCCTCCATCCCGACTGGAACCGCTCTGGTAAATCACCCTCCTTCTGACGCCTCCGCACCCTTAAGGGTCCCGGAATCATCCACAAAGCTCCAGCTGAGTTGTTACGCTGATTAAAACTTACTTTTCTTTGATTCATTTACGGGGATGTGGGTGTCGCTGGCCGGGCCCAGCGTTTAGCATCTAATTTCCCCTCGAGAAGGTGGTGGGTGAGCCACCATCTTGAACCCGCTGCAGTCCCGTGTGGTGTAGGTACACCCGCAGTGCTGTTAGGGAGGGAGTTCCAGGATTTTGACCCAGCCACAGTGAAGGAACGGCCGATATATTTCCAAGTCGGGATGGTGTGTGTGTGTGTCGGGGGGGGGGGGGGGGGTGCTCGGAGGGGGAACTTGCAGGTGGTGGATGTTCCCCATGGCGTCTGCTGCCCTTGTCCTTCTCGGGGGTAGAGGTGGCGGGTTTGGGCAGCACTGTTGAAGGAGCCTTGGTGAGTCACTGCGGTGCATCTTGTAGATGGTACACACTGCTGCCGCTGTGCGTCGGTGGCGGAGGGAGTGACTGTTTCAGCATAAGTCCATCTCGGCCTCCTCCGGAGGTCCCTAGTATCACAGTCGTCAGCCTTCAGCCAATTCGATTCACTCCCCATGATATCAAGAAACGGCTGAAGGCATTGGAAACTTCAAAGGCAATGGGCCCTGACAATATTCCAATAGTCCTGAAGACTTGTGCTCCAGAACTTGTCGCGCCCCTAGCCAAGCTGTTCTACTACAGCTAGAACACTGGCGTCTCCCTGACAGAGCATCTTGTAGACGGTACACACTGCTGCCACTGTGCGTCGGTGGTGGAGGGAGTGAATGTTGAAGGTGGGTGGTTAGCGGGTCGATCGAACTGCTTTGTCCCGGATGGTGTCGAGCTTCTCGAGTGTTGTCGGAGCCGCGCTCATCCAGGCGAGTGGGAGAGTATTCCATCACACTCCTGACTTGTGCCTTGTAGATGGTGGACAGGCTTTGGGCGGGGAGTCAGGGGGTGAGTTACTCTCCGCAGGATTCCCAGCCTCTGACCTGCTCTGGGAGCCACAGTATTTATATGGCTGGGTCCAGTTCAGTTTCTGGTCTATGGTAACCCCCAGGATGTTGATAGTGGGGGATTCAGCGATGGGAATGCCATTGAATGTCAAGGGGAGATGGTTAGATCCTCTCTTGTTGGAGAAGCTGGTCTCATCTCTCCTCGTATCCATGCTTTTTCTGTGTTGAGTTTCATCTAACGTTCATCTGTGTCCGTCTAACGTTTAATACCAGCTGTTTTTCTATCACCAAAGCAAATTCTTAAACTACTCCTGTCTGGATTTGCACCAAACTTTGGATAATTAGCCATGATGTGGAGATGCCAACATTGGACTGGGATGATTAGTGTAGTTATCTGGAGAATAGGTGAGGGGGTGGGATAAACCTTGAAAGGGTGCAAGACATCCCCCCCCCGCCCTCCCCTCACCTTGCACACAAAACACAGGCATAATGCAATGGGAGGAGGCCATTCAGCCTCTCGAGCACTGCTCACCCTTCACTCAGACTATGGCTGACCTAAGAACAAAGAAAATTACAGCACAGGAACAGGCCCTTTGGCCCTCCAAGCCTGCACCGACCATGCTGCCCGACTGAACTAAAACCTCCTACCCTTCCGGGGACCGTATCCCTCTATTCCCATCTCATTCATGTATTTGTCCAGAAGCCCCTTAAAAGTCAGTATCGTATCCGCTTCCACTACCTCCCCTGGCAACGAGTTCCAGGCACCCACCACCCTCTTGTGTAAAAAAACCTCGTACATCTCCTTTAAACCTTGCCCCTCGCACCTTAAACCTGTGCCCCCTAGTAATTGACTCTTCCACCCTGGGAAAAAGCTTCTGACTATCCACTCTGTCCATGTCCCTCATAATCTTGTAGACTTCTATCAGGTCTCCCCTCAACCTCCGTCGCTCCAGTGAGAACAAACCAAGTTTCTCCAACCTCTCCTCATAGCTAATGCCCTCCAGGCCAGGCAACATCCTGGTAAATCTTTTCTGTACCTCTCCAAAGCCTCCACATCCTTCTGGTAGTGTGGCGACCAGAATTGAACACTATATTCCAAGTGCGGCCTAACTAAGGTTCTATAAAGCTGCAACATGACTTGCCAATTTTTAACTCTGTATCGTAACTTCACCTCCTGCCCCAGTTCCACAAAATACCCTGAGCCCAACAACGGCTGGGCATGACGCCTGCCCATTGCCCTCTCTGCCCAGGCAAATCCACAGTCAAAATGGCATTTTCGGGTGTCAGCCATTGGGCAGGGATGTAGGGAGCCTTTCTGGGGGTGGGACGGGGGAGTAATGGAGGGAGGGAGAGAGAGGAATGGAGAGGAGAGACGGAGAGAGGGACGGGGAGGATAGAGAGAGACAGAGGGAAAGAAAGTGAGAGAGAAAGAAAGAGAGAAAGAATGAGTGAGAGAGAGAGAGACAAAAAGAGAGACAGAAAGCAAGAGACAGAGTGAGTGAGAGAGAAACACAGAGAAATAAAAGACTGAGTGAAAGAGAAAGAGAGAGACAGAGGGAGCGAAAGAGAAAGTCACAGAGAGAGAGAAAGGGAGACAGAGTGAGTGAAAGAGAGAGACACAATGAGAGACAGAGAGAGACAGAGACAGAGAGAGACAGAGACAGAGAGAGACAGAGAGAGACAGAAAGAGAGAGACAGAAAGAGAGAGACAGAAAGAGAGAGACAGAAAGAGAGAGACAGAAAGAGAGAGACAGAAAGAGAGAGACAGAAAGAGAGAGACAGAAAGAGAGAGACAGAAAGAGAGAGACAGAAAGAGAGAGAGAGAGAAAGAGAGAGAGAGAGAAAGAGAGAGAGAGAGAGAAAGAAAGAGAGAGAAAGAGAGAAAAAGAGAGAGAAAGAAAGAGAAAAAGAGAGAGAGAAAGAGAGAGAAAGAGAGAGAGAGAAAGAGAGAGAGAGAGACAGAGAGAGAGACAGAAAGAGGGAGAAAGAGAGAGAGACAGGAAGAGAGCGAGAGAGACAAAGAGAGGAAGGAGGAGTGAAGTCTGGCAAAGGCGAGGAAGAAACAGAAAAAGAACGGGGAGCGAGAGGCAGGAGTGAAAGAGAGAGAAAGTGGAACAGAGAGAGGAGAGAAGGGACAGAGATAAATGGGGGGATGGAAAGAGAAAAAAAGCAAAAAGAGAGTGAGATGTGAGAGCGAGGGGACAAGAGTTGGACGGAGAGAAAGAGAGAGGATAGAGAGAACATATAAAAAGAGCGGGATGGTGAGAGACCAACACTGCAAGAGAGGTGAAAGAGAGAGGGAGTGGGACAGGGAAACAGAGTGTTGGGCCAGGAGAGAGAGTGCGGAATGGGGGAGAGAGAGAATGTGGGATGGGGAATGTGGGAGTATGTGGGATAAGGAGTGAGGAAGTATGGGACAGGGAGAGCGAGTGTGTGGGGTGAGAGGAGAGAGTGTGTGGGACAGAGAGAGTGGGACGGCGGGGGGGAGAGAGTGGGACGGGGGGTGGGGAGAGTGTGTGGGGCGAGAGGAGAGAGTGTGTGGGACGGAGAGAGTGGGACGGCGGGGAAGAGAGAGTGGCACGGGGGGTGGGGAGTGTGTGTGGGACGGGGGGTGGGGAGAGTGTGTGGGACGGGGGGTGGGGAGAGTGTGTGGGACGGGGGGTGGGGAGAGTGTGTGGGACGGGGGGTGCGGAGAGTGTGTGGGACGGGGACAGGTTGAGTGCATGGGCAGATGTAGTATAATGTAGATGAATGAGGTTTCCATTTTGGTAGTAAAAATGGGAAGGCAGATTATTATCTGAATGGCTGGAAATTGGGAGAGGGGAGTGTGCAGCGGGACCTGGGTGTCCTCGTACCCCAGTCGCTGGAGGTAAGCATGCAGGTGCAGCAGGCGGTAAAGAAGGCAAATGGTACGCTGGCCTTCACTGTGCGAGGTTTCGAGTACAGGAGCGAGGGATGTGTTGTTGCAATTATACAGGGCCCTGGTGAGGCTACACCTGGAGTATTGTGTGCAGTTTTGGTCTCTTTATCTGAGGAAGGATGTTCTTGCTCCAGAGGGAGTGCAGAGAAGGTTTACCAGGCTGATTCCTGGGATGGTGGGACTGACGTACGAGAAGAGATTGAGTCGGTGAGGATTGTATTTAGAAGAATGAGGGGTGATCCTCATAGAAACCTATAAAATTCTAACAGGACTAGACAGGGTAGATGCAGGGAGGATGTTCCCGATGGTGGGGGGTGCCCAGAATCAGGGGTCACAGTCTGAGGATTCGGGGTAGACCGTTTAGGACGGAGGCGAGGAGACATTTCTTCACCCAGAGAGTGGTGAGCCTGTGGAATTCACTAACACAGAAAGCAGTTGAGGCCAAAACATCGAATGTATTCAAGAAGCAGTTGCAGTAAGTAGTCTCACACCAGGTTAAAGTCCAACAGGTTTATTTGGAACCACGAGCTTTCGGAGCGCTGCTCCTTCGTCAGGTGAGTGACCTCAGGACTCACCTGAGGAAGGGGCAGTGCTCCGAAAGCTCGTGATTCCAAATAAACCTGTTGGACTTTAACCTGGTGTTGAGAGACTTCTTACTGTGCCCACCCCAGTCCAACACCGGCATCTCCACATCAAGAAGCAGTTAGTTATAGCACTTGGGGCGAAGGGGTTCGAAGGATATTGGGGAGGGGGGAGGAATGGGGGAATCAGGCTATTGAGTTGGATGATCAGCCATGATCATAATGAATGGCAAGATTGAAGGGCCCCCTCCTGGCTCCTATTTTCTATGTTTCTACGGGCGGGACGGGGTAGAGCGAGAGTGTGTGCGGGGGATGGGGAGGAGGCGGAGCAAGGATGCTGGTGAATTGAAGCGGGAGGGTGAGGAAGCTGGGAGGAGGTGCCAGGGTTGGAAGCGTATCAGGTTGCAAAGCTGACCTGCTGGTAATGGAATGCCCGCTGCAACGCAGGCCGGGGGCTGGTGGGTGAGCGTGCGCTGGGTGCGCCCACTCAGAGAGTTCTCATGCTGTGAAGTTCAGCCACTGCCCTCTCCACCTAACTTGCTCTCCCCCCTCCCGCGACACGCAAACGTATATTAAAGCTCGCCCCGTGAGGCAGGACTGGTATTTGACACAAAGCCTCGCAAATCATCGTCTGACATCCCTTCCAGCCTTTTGTGCTCCTGTCCGTTATGAGCCCTTCTCCTTCGAGACGGTTCTGTAAAAATAGAAAGGGGTTTTGGGGGAGAAAGAATTTAATTAATCGCGTCTGCCCTCTCCCATTTCCCACCTCTCTCGCCCCCTCTTCTCTCCCTCCTAATCCCAGCCCACCACTTCTCCAAAACCCTGCCTCACTCCCCCCCCTGTCTGTCACGGAGAAGGATAACCCCTGGATCAGGCCTCAAAGGTTGGGGAGCAGCGAGTAGGATAGAGGATTCTGGGTATCCTCACCGCCATTTTGTAGACAATGCAACATGTCGGGGTACATATCTTGCACGACACTGTGGAGTCGCTCCCACCCCCCTCCTCCCCCGTAGCCAGGCCTAACTGGACTGATGATCCTAAACATAGGCAATGGTAGACTTAGCTCTTCGACTCGGGACAGCTTCGCAGATAAGGACTGTGACCGCCCCCCCCCCCCTCCACTTGACTGTTTATTGAACCCCCCCTCAGCTCACCCATCGTCCCATCCCACCCCATCTCCATCCACTCACCCACAGGGGAGCCATGCCCACCACCCACTCCCTGTGGGCTTCTTGGTCTTTCAAACCAGACCGGCACCAGGACACAGCAGAGCTCACAAGCTCTTGACCACACCCAGCCCTGGCATCTTGAGAGTTCCCTCCTCCCCGCCCCAGGCCACTTACGTATTCCGAATAGATAAGGTTGAGCAGCCTTATCCCAGGAACGAGGGCCATCATTACGAGCGTCCGTAGGATTATGAGGCCCAGAAAGAGGCCATTTGGCTCCTCTGCTCTGTGCCAATGTTCCTGCTCTCCCTCCACCCCAAGGCACTTTTACAGATCATGTTTTACAGAACTTTTACACATGCACCACAGAAAGCATTCTTTCTGGCTGTATCACAGCTTGGTATGGCTCCTGCTCTGCCCAAGACCACAAGAAACTACAAAAGGTCGTGAATGTATCCCAATCCATCACTCAAACCAGCCTCCCATCCACTGACTCTGTCTACACTTCCCGCTGCCTCGGCAAAGCAGCCGGCATAATTAAGGACCCCACGCACCCCGGACATTCTCTCTTCCACCTTCTTCCATCAGGAAAAAGATACAAAAGTCTGAGGTCACGTACCAACCGACTCAAGAACAGCTTCTTCCCTGCTGCCATCAGACTTTTGAATGGATCTACCTTGCATTAAGTTGATCTTTCTCTACACCCTAGCTATGACTGTAACACTACATTCTGCACTCTCTCATTTCCTTCTCTATGAATGATATGCTTTGTCTGTATAGCTCGCAAGAAACAATACTTTTCACTGTATGTTAATACATGTGACAATAATAAATCAAATCATTTCCTCCCACACTTAATCTCCCATCTCATTCTATTCCTGGCTCCCTCGTGTTTATCCAGCTCCCCCCCACTAAACACATCGACACGATTCACCTCAACCACTCCCCATGGGAGCGACTTCCACACTCTCCCCACTCTCTGGGGAAAGAGCTTCCTCCTCAATTCACCCCCATTGGATTTATTAGTGACCGTCTTAGATTGACTTCCTCTTGTTTCTGTCTTTCTCACAACAGCCTGTCGTCATTTTAAAGACGTCGATTAGGGTCACACCTCCCAATCCCCACCCAGCCTGACAATCCTTCCTGACATACGCTGACCCACACGTCGCTAGGATCATCTCCACAGCCTCCCCCCACCCCCCCCCCCCCCCCGACCGAGCGTCTCAACATCCCATTCACAACCGAGACCCAAAGCAAGTTCAGCACAAACATCCCCCTCTCCATCCCAGTTCTATCCCCGGAAGAGTCAGAGAGGCTTTGTCCTCCTTCGCGCCCGGCGTGGACCTCCCAGTGGCAGGTTTGTCACGTGCCAACGAGTGGGGGGAAAGCGGGGGACACATCCAGCAGGTCTGCGTCGACAGGTGGGCCACTGGAACCTGCCCCCACCTCACCGACAACCCCCCCCCCCCCCCGCCTGCCCTCCTCACCTTCCCAGAGAGCAGCACCATTCGACTGTGAGGATGTAGGCCTTTGTTTGTGTGTGTGTGTGGGAGACAGGAGAAAGGTTTTAAAAGCTCCGTCCTGTCCCTCGGATGCTGGATAATGATTGTGGAGGAAGGGGGGATTGGGGTGGGGGATTGGGGTGGGGGAGGTGTCGGGGGGCTGCTAGAAGGTTCTATGTTAGGGGGCCGCCTTTCACCCCACGAGCTTCACAAGCACAAGAGCTCATCGCAAAGTATCACTTTCGGAAAGGGGGGGGGGATTTGTGCCAAGAAGCTGTTCCCTCGCATCCCCCCCCCGCCCCAACCTCACCCCCAGCTGAAGAATCTAGAACAACGGGGTGGGGAAGAGGGCACACCTAGGTAGGGGAGTGTGGGGGGGGGGGGGGGGAGCATTTCAAACGCAGGCACTGAGAGACCCCTTTTCTCTGAGGATCGGAAATCTTTCGAGCCCCCCCCACCACCCCCGCAGAGGATTTCCAGACACTGAGGGGAGTTGGGGGTTGATGTGGGAGATCAACCATGATGTTATCGAAAGGGGGAAGCAGGCCCGAGAGGGGCCGAATGGCCCCCCTCATTTTTTCCCCCCTATATCCTAAATCCTTACATATCGCCTCCAATCAGAACACACTGAAACGGAATTGTTTTATTGATGAATTAATTTATACAATCAGTTATATATATATTATATATATATAGATCAATAATCACCTCTGCTACTGTCGAAAGAATATCAAAAAATATATTAAAAAATTATTATTTTTTCCTCTCAGAAGAGAATTTCTGAATCCCAATCTCCCCAAAGCCCCGGGAACGAGCACCTCATTGTCTGCCCTCTCTGGAGGCCTGGCTCAGTTGTATAGTTAACTCGCAACCCCCAAACTTCCCGGGGGTTAAAGCAGGCTACTGAGTGGGCAGCTGACCCCAAACCAGCACCGCCCCCCACAACCACCCCGACATTTGTCGTAAAGCACACACTCCCAGGTCAGGCTGTCATGTTGCGCACCCTCCCTAAGTCGAAAAGCCCTGGCCCGTGCGTGGTTTTTATTTTGTTCGGTTGGGGTGGTCTTGTCAGTTTTGTGAGCACGAGGCCCACCCTCGGGGAAGGACGTGAGGTCCGGGGGGAGGGCGGGGGAGATCCGGGACAAGATGGAGTGGGGTGGGGGGGGGGAATACTAAATTCAGGTCGACAGTTTTCTCTCTCGCTCCGGCCTCTCTCCGCCCCCGCCCCCAAGGATTCTCTGTCGCTGCTTGAGTCGAGATACTCACATGCAGATTCCACCCCCGATCCCCCACTCTACAGGCAATGGACACAAACTACAAGAACTTAAATGTTCACAAACCCCCAGTGGTGCTTCTGAAAACAAAACTCTTTTTGGAAAAAAAACACCAGTTCAGAGGTCCTGGGACTGCCCGGCACTCAAAACCGGCGATGACATTCACTCGGGCTCCGGGGAGAAAGTCCTCAACCCACCCACCCAGCCCCAGGAAGACGGACGTCACTGCGCGCCCCCCCCCCAACACCCGCGCACGCATGCAGACAGGCATGCACACACGCACGCAGGTACACGCATGCATGCAGTCAGGCATGTATGCACATAGGCAGATGCGCGCACGCAGGCATGCATGCAGAAGCGTGTACGTAGGCAGGCATGCATGAACGCAGGCACGCAGACAGGCACACGCACGCACGCAGACAGGCGCACGCATGCACGCAGACAGGCGCACGCACGCACGCAGACAGGCGCACGCACGCAGACAGGCGCACGCACGCACGCAGACAGGCGCACGCACACACGCAGACAAGCGCACGCACACACGCAGACAGGCGCACACATTAGTGTTCAAGGTAACAAAAACAGAAAATGCTGGAAAATCTCAGCAGGTCTGACAGCGTCTGTAGAGAGAGAACAGGCCGTGACTCGGAATGTTAAGCTCTGTCCTCTCCCCACCCACGCTGTCAGACCCAAGGTTTTCCAGCATTTTCTGTTTTTGTTTCCGATTCCAGCATCCGCAGTAAATTGCTTTGATCTTAAGTGTTCGATGTGGCTGATTGAAGTCTGGAGCTGCCTTTGGGGTCAGGCTGTGGGACAGGCCTTCACTTGGGGAATCGGAATGGTGCCCCGGGGGGGGGGGGGAAGGATAGCGGGAAAGGGGAATCGGGAGGGAGTTAGTTAGACTCAGCACACTCCGAGGATCAAATATCGGCTGCCAAAGGTTCCAATCAATCGTATGGCACTATTCTGTCTTAGCATTAGTCAGGAACAGGGGTTTGAGTCAGTGTGAGAGAAAAACCCATACCCCAGTGAGAGTCAGTGTGTGTGGAATCCGTACACCAGTGAGAGTCAGTGTGTGTGGAACCCGTACCCCAGTGAGAGTCAGTGTGTGTGGAACCCGTACCCCAGTGAGAGTCAGTGTGTGTGGAACCCGTACCCCAGTGAGAGTCAGTGTGTGTGGAACCCGTACCCCAGTGAGAGTCAGTGTGTGTGGGACCCGTACCCCAGTGAGAGTCAGTGTGTGTGGAACCTGTACCCCAGTGAGAGTCAGTGTGTGTGGAACCCGTACCCCAGTGAGAGTCAGTGTGTGTGGAATCTGTACTCCAGTGAGAGTCAGTGTGTGTGGAACCCATACCCCAGTGAGTGTCAGTGTGTGTGGAACCTGTACCCCAGTGAGAGTCAGTGTGTGTGGAACCTGTACCCCAGTGAGAGTCAGTGTGTGTGGGACCCCGTACCCCAGTGAGGGTCAGTGTGTGTGGAACCCCGTACCCCAGTGAGAGTCAGTGTGTGTGGAACCCGTACCCCAGTGAGAGTCAGTGTGTGTGGAACCTGTACCCCAGTGAGAGTCAGTGTGTGTGGAACCTGTACCCCAGTGAGAGTCAGTGTGTGTGGGACCCCGTACCCCAGTGAGGGTCAGTGTGTGTGGAACCCCGTACCCCAGTGAGAGTCAGTGTGTGTGGAACCTGTACCCCAGTGAGAGTCAGTGTGTGTGGAACCCGTACCCCAGTGAGAGTCAGTGTGTGTGGAACCTGTACCCCAGTGAGAGTCAGTGTGTGTGGAACCCGTACCCCAGTGAGAGTCAGTGTGTGTGGAACCTGTACCCCAGTGAGAGTCAGTGTGTGTGGAACCTGTACCCCAGTGAGAGTCAGTGTGTGTGGAACCCGTACCCCAGTGAGAGTCAGTGTGTGTGGAACCTGTACCCCAGTGAGAGTCAGTGTGTGTGGAACCCGTACCCCAGTGAGAGTCAGTGTGTGTGGAACCTGTACCCCAGTGAGAGTCAGTGTGTGTGGGACCCCGTACCCCAGTGAGAGTCAGTGTGTGTGGAACCCCGTACCCCAGTGAGAGTCAGTGTGTGTGGAACCCGTACCCCAGTGAGAGTCAGTGTGTGTGGAACCCTTACCCCAGTGAGAGTCAGTGTGTGTGGAACCTGTACCCCAGTGACGGCCAGTCCACGAGGATCCCCTACCCCAGTACAAGTTAGTGTCTGTGAATCCCCATGCTCAGTGCAAGTTAGTGTCCTTGGATCCGGTACCTCAGGGAGAATCGGTGCCACAAATCCCATGCCCCAGGCAGCTAACACTTGGGGAGGAGGGTTTGTGTTTGCCTGCGATGGACTCACAGTCGAATAGCTGGCACCAATGTCAAGCGCCCTCTGGGTGGTTTGGTGGGGAGGGGCTTATCCTAAAGGGACCCTCCTAAAATAAAACAACCCCCCATCCCCCCTACAATCGCTGATCAGACGCCCCTCCCAGCACCCCGCGCCCCTCCCAGCACCCCGCCCGACACATGAACCAGCTCAAATCCCTTATCCCTAATAAGTTAAAGAAGTCCTTTCCCCTCCCTCCCTTTCTTCAGCGCTCCCAGAGGGGTAACGTCACGCACCATTAAATCTAATTGCAATCTAAAAACACTCAATCCTCCACCAACCAGCCCCCTAGCCAGTCACAGTAATAATGCCCATTAGCAAGTCTCATTCTCCACAATCGGGAAGCCTGATCCTGGATTCTCCGCCCCCCGACAAATGAGGGGTCGGGGCAGACGGCACATTTCAGGAATCTCAGCGACTGTAATGCACACCCCCTTCAGTTCACCGTGTCCGGGAAGACAATAAAAGAAGAAAAATAAATCCCACCCACTTCACCAGGCACGCAAGCGTCGTAAGCCTCGGAGGGAGGAGAGGCTGTCCACACACCAGAGAGAGAGAGAGGGGGGGGGGGGGGGGGGAAGAGAGAGAGGGAGAGAGATAGAGGGGGAGAGAGAGGGGGGGGGGAGAGGGAGAGAGGGGGGGGGAGAGAGAGAGGGGAGAGATAGAGCGGCAGAGGGGGAGAGAGAGAGAGGCAGAGGGGGGAAGAGAGAGAGAGGCAGAGGGGGAGGGAGAGAGGCAGAGGGGGGGAGAGAGAGGCAGAGGGGGGGAGAGAGGCAGAGGGGGGAGAAGAGAGGCAGAGGGGGGAGAGAGAGGCAGAGGGGGGGAGAGAGAGGCAGAGGGGGGGAGAGAGGCAGAGGGGGGAGAGAGAGGCAGAGGGGGGGAGAGAGAGGCAGAGGGGGGGAGAGAGAGGCAGAGGGGGGAGAGAGAGGCAGAGGGGGGGAGAGAGAGGCAGAGGGGGGAGAGAGAGGCAGAGGGGGGGAGAGAGGCAGAGGGGGGAGAGAGAGGCAGAGGGGGGAGAGAGAGGCAGAGGGGGGGGAGAGAGAGGCAGAGGGGGGGGAGAGAGAGGCAGAGGGGGGAGAGAGAGGCAGAGGGGGGAGAGAGAGGCAGAGGGGGGAGAGAGAGGCAGAGGGGGGAGAGAGAGGCAGAGGGGGGAGAGAGAGGCAGAGGGGGGAGAGAGAGGCAGAGGGGGGAGAGAGAGGCAGAGGGGGGAGAGAGAGGCAGAGGGGGGAGAGAGAGGCAGAGGGGGGAGAGAGAGGCAGAGGGGGGAGAGAGAGGCAGAGGGGGGAGAGAGAGGCAGAGGGGGGAGAGAGAGGCAGAGGGGAGAGAGAGAGGCAGAGGGGGGAGAGAGAGGCAGAGGGGGGAGAGAGAGGCAGAGGGGGGAGAGAGAGGCAGAGGGGGGAGAGAGAGGCAGAGGGGGGAGAGAGAGGCAGAGGGGGGAGAGAGAGGCAGAGGGGGGAGAGAGAGGCAGAGGGGGGAGAGAGAGGCAGAGGGGGGAGAGAGAGGCAGAGGGGGGAGAGAGAGGCAGAGGGGGGAGAGAGAGGCAGAGGGGGGAGAGAGAGGCAGAGGGGGGAGAGAGAGGCAGAGGGGGGAGAGAGAGGCAGAGGGGGGAGAGAGAGGCAGAGGGGGGAGAGAGAGGCAGAGGGGGGAGAGAGAGGCAGAGGGGGGAGAGAGAGGCAGAGGGGGAGAGAGAGGCAGAGGGGGAGAGAGAGGCAGAGGGGGGAGAGAGAGGCAGAGGGGGGAGAGAGAGGCAGAGGGGGGAGAGAGAGGCAGAGGGGGGAGAGAGAGGCAGAGGGGGGAGAGAGAGGCAGAGGGGGGAGAGAGAGGCAGAGGGGGGAGAGAGAGGCAGAGGGGGGAGAGAGAGGCAGAGGGGGGAGAGAGAGGCAGAGGGGGGAGAGAGAGGCAGAGGGGGGAGAGAGAGGCAGAGGGGGGAGAGAGAGGCAGAGGGGGGAGAGAGAGGCAGAGGGGGGAGAGAGAGGCAGAGGGGGGGAGAGAGAGGCAGAGGGGGGGAGAGAGAGGCAGAGGGGGGGAGAGAGAGGCAGAGGGGGGGAGAGAGAGGCAGAGGGGGGGGAGAGAGAGGCAGAGGGGGGGAGAGAGAGGCAGAGGGGGGAGAGAGAGGCAGAGGGGGGGAGAGAGAGGCAGAGGGGGGGAGAGAGAGGCAGAGGGGGGGAGAGAGAGGCAGAGGGGGGGAGAGAGAGGCAGAGGGGGGGAGAGAGAGGCAGAGGGGGGGAGAGAGAGGCAGAGGGGGGGAGAGAGAGGCAGAGGGGGGGAGAGAGAGGCAGAGGGGGGGAGAGAGAGGCAGAGGGGGGGAGAGAGAGGCAGAGGGGGGGAGAGAGAGGCAGAGGGGGGGGAGAGAGAGGCAGAGGGGGAGAGAGAGAGCGAGACGGGGGAAGAGAGAGAGGCAGAGGGGAGAGAGAGAGAGAGAGAGAGAGAGGCAGAGGGGGGAGAGACAGAAAGGCAAGGGGGAGAGAGAGAAAGGCAGAGGGGGAGAGAGAGAAAGGCAGAGGGGGAGAGAGAGAGGCAGCGGAGGGGGAGAGAGAGAGGCGGGGGAAGAGAGGAAGGCAGAGGGGGGAGAGAGAGAGGCAGAAGGGAGAGGGAGGAAGGTGGGGGGGAGAGAGAGGCAGAGGGGGGAGAGAGAGAGAGAGAGGCAGAGGGGGAGAGAGAGGGGGGAGAGAGAGAAAGGCAGAGGGGGAAGAGAGAGGGAGGCAGAGAGAGGGACAGAGGGAGACGCAGAAACAGAGGGAGATGCAGAGAGAGAGGGAGAACAGACAGGAGATTATGACACACGGTACAGAGAAAGAGGGAGTGAGTGTGTGGGTTGGGCCAGTATCTGGATTGGATTCCTGTGTCTTCACTTGATGACTAACTTTGGGTTGAACGAGTCAGGCTCCTGGGTGAGGGTGTGGGCCGGGGGCTGCTTGGGCAGGCTGTACATGTACACGGCACCGATCACCAGGCCCGCGCCCACCACAAAGTACACGTCCACATTAAAACCGAAGAAGTAGACGGAGGCCACGGTGGAGATGATGATGGAGAGCGAGGCGGCAAAGCCCTTGAGGATGTTGTCGGCGTATTTGACCACCACGGCCACCAGCAGCCCGCCCAGGGCCTGGTCAAAGACCACGCACCAGACCATGGGCGTGTAGGCGAAGAAGAAGCCCTTCTCGACGATGGCCGGCCCGTCCTTGGACCACATGGCGAGGAGGCCCAGCAGCGTACCGAAGAGGCCCAGCTGCACATTGCGGAGCCAGACCGAAGCTGAGGTGCCCTTTAGCGTCTTCTCAAAGTAGACGCCGGCAAAGCCGGACGAGATGCACGACACCAGCACCGCCAGCAGCCCCACCAGGTAGTTCTGGCCCGGCACCCGGTCCTTGCCCGCCCGCTCCTCCTCCTGGGTCACCTGCACGATGGCGATGCCCGCGAACAGGATCAACAGTGAGGCCCACTGCAGCCGCGACAGGCTCTTCTTCAGCATCAGGACGGAGAAGAGCGCCGTGGTCAGGATTTTGAACTGGTACATGACCTGCCGACGTCCGGTCGAGAAATAAAGAGACAAAGATGCCCAGCGTCAATCTACAGTCAGCTTACCCCCTGCTTCCCGCCAACCTCCCGCCCCGCTTGGCGCTTTATCCAATCAACGGAGGGGGGGTAATGTGGCCATCGTTGGCCGGCCCACCCCTCAACTGCACCTGGATGTGGTGGTGGGTGAGCCGCCATCTTGAACCCGCCCGTGTAGTGTAGGTACACCCACAGTGCTGTTAGGGAGGGAGTTCCAGGATAGGCATATCTTATCGTGATAGGCATATGAACAAATGGGGAATCGAGGGATAAAAGCGGTTGGTTTAGGTAGGTAAACGTGATCGGCGCAGCTTGGAAGGCCGATGGGCCTGTTCCTGGGCTGTACTGTTCTTTTTTCTTGATTGTGACCCAGTCCCAATGAAGGAACAGCCAATATATTTCCAACCCCCCACTATCAACATCCTGGGGGTCACCATTGAGCAGAAACTGAACTGGACCCAGCCACATAAATACTGTGGCTCCCAGAGCAGGTCAGAGGCTGGGAATCCTGCGGAGAGTAACTCACCTCCTGACTCCCCCCAAAGCCTGTCCACCATCTACAAGGCACAAGTCAGGAGTGTGATGGAATACTCTCCCACTCGCCTGGATGAGTGCGGCTCCGACAACACTCGAGAAGCTCGACACCATCCGGGACAGAGCAGCCCCCTCCCCGCTCGATCGACACGCTAACCACCCCACCCTCGACACTCACTCCCTCCACCACCGACGCACAGCGGCAGCAGTGTGTACCGTCTACAAGATGCACCGCAGCGACTCGCCAAGGCTCCTTCGACAGCGCCGCCCAAACCCACCACCTCTACCCCCCTAGAAGGACAAGGGCAGCAGACGCCATGGGGAACACCCACCGCCTGCAAGTTCCCCCCTCCGAGCCCCCCCACACACACACACCATCCCGACTTGGAAATATATCGGCCCGTTCCTTCACTGTGACTGGGTCAAAATCCTGGAACTCCCTCCCTAACAACACTGTGGATAGAACATAGAACAGTACAGCACAGAACAGGCCCTTCGGCCCACGGTGTTGTGCCAAGCTTTATCTGAAACCAAGATCAAGCTATCCCACTCCCTATCATCCTGGTGTGCTCCATGTGCCTATCCAATAACCGCTTAAATGCTCCTAAAGTGTCTGACTCCACTATCACTGCAGGCAGTCCATTCCACACCCCAACCACTCTCTGAGTAAAGAACCTACCTCGGACATCCTTCCTATATCTCCCACCATGAACCCTATAGTTATGCCTCCTTGTAATAGCTCCATCCACCCGAGGAAATAGATGTACCTACACCACACGGGACTGCGATGGTTCAAGATGGCGGCTCACCACCACCTTCTCAAGCGGGCAAGTGGGGATGTGGAATAAAAGTGATTGATGGCCTTGGCAGCAACATCCAGGTCACACGAAAGAATAATTTTTGTAAAAATCAGGATGCTGAGTGTGGGATGGTGTCGAGCTTCTCGAGTGCTGTCGGAGCCGCACTCATCCAGGCGAGTGGGAGAGTATTCCACCACACTCCCGACTTGTGCCTTGTAGATGCTGGACAGGCTTTGGGGAGAGTCAGGAGGTGAGTTACTCTCCGCAGGATTCCCAGCCTCTGACCTGCTCTGGGAGCCACAGTATTTATGCGGCTGGATCCAGTTCAGTTTCTGGTCAATGGTGACCCCCCAGGATGTTGATAGTGGGGGGGATTCAGCGATGGGAATGCCATTGAATGTCAAGGGGAGATGGTTGGATCCTCTCTTGTTGGAGATGGTCATTACCTGGTGCTTGTGTGGGGTGAATGTTACTCACCACTTGTCAGCCCGAGCCTGGATATTGTCCGGGTCTCGCTGCATTTGGACTCGGACGCAGTGACTGGGAGCTTTCCCTCCCGAAATCCCAATATTTGTTTTGAAGGGAAGAGGAACGCAACGTCGCTTTCGCACCAATAGTCTAACACACGGATTCTCACCCACGCGCAGGAGGATTCTGCGATGGGAGGCCAGCGCAGTCCCAAATCCCTCCCTCCTGGCCCAAAGTTCCCATCTGGTGGAGTGGAAGCGATGCCTCATGTATCATAGAATCCCTACAGTGCAGGAGGAGGCCATTCGGCCCATCGAGTCTGCACCGACCACAATCCCACCCAGGCCCTAGCCCCGTAACCCCACACATTTACCCGAGCTAATCCCTCTGACACTCAGGGACAATTTTTAGCATGGCCAATCCACCTAACCTCCACATCTTTCGGACTGTGGGGGGAAACCGGAGCACCCGGAGGAAACCCCACGCAGACGCGGGGAGAACGTGCAGACTCTGCACAGACAGTGACCCGAGGCTGGGAATCGAACCTGGGTCCCTGGCGCTGCGAGGCAGCAGTGCTCACCACTGTGCCACGTCAAAGTGCCAGCAGGTGAAGGCTGTTTGGGATGAGGGGGAGGGGGGCTGTAAAAGATAGCTTGGTAGAAGATCTAATCGGAGGTGGGGGAGGCGTGAAAACTGAGCACCGCTGGTGAAACGCCTGCAGCGTACCTGGAATGTGGCGGCTGGGAGGTTGGAGATGGCCACGTACTGTAGGTTGTTCTGCAGAGTGTAGATCAGCGATGGGACCGCCATTTTCAACATGTCCACGTACTGCACGACAAGGCCATCGTACAGGTAGATTACGAGCTCCTTCACGTTTCCTGGGAGATGGAAAGACCTTCTCGTTAACCCCCATTCCTCCATCCAATCCTACAGCTCCCCTGGAAACAGGCCATTCAGTCCCTCTGCTCCGTACTGGCGTTTCTGCCCCACACCGGCCTTCTCCCAGACCCCCTAATTCATCCCCCCTCCAGCATCCTCCACATTCCTTTCTCCCTCATGTGTTTATCCAACTCCCCCACTTACACGCATCAACACGCAATCGTTAAGAAAACCCACCAACGCCTCTACTTTCTCAGAAGACGAAGGAAATTTGGCATGTCCATTACGACTCTCACCAGCTTTTACAGATGCACCATAGAAAACATTCTTTCTGGTTGAAACACAGCTTGGCATTGCTCTGCCCAAGACCGCAAGGAACTACAAAGGGTCTTGAACAAAGCCCAGTCCATCAGGCAAACCAACCTCCCATCCATTGACTCTGTCTACACTTCCCGCTGCCTCGGCAAAGCAGCCAGCATAATTAAGGATCCCACGCACCCTGGACATTCTCTCTTCCACCTTCTTCTGTCAGGAAAAAGATACAAAAGTCAGAGGTCACGTATCAATCGGCTCAAGAACAGCTTCTTCCCTGCTGCCATCAGACCTTTGAGTGGACTTACCTTGCATTAAGTTGATGTTTCTCTACACCCTAGCTATGACTGTAACACTACACTCTGCACCCTTTCCTTTCCTTCTCTATGAACTGTATGCTTTGTCTTTACAGAGCCCAAGAAACAATACTTTTCACTGTATGTTAATACATGTGACAATAATAAATCAAATCAAATCAAAACTATTAACTTCAACCACTTCCTGTGGGAGAGACTCCCACATTTTTTTAACATTCTTTTAAGGGGCATGACCATCGCTTGCGGGCCAGCATTTATTGCCCATCCCTAGTTGCCCTTGGATGGCAGTGGAGAGTCAACCACATTGCTGTGGCTCTGGAGTCACATGTAGGCCAGACCGGGTAAGGATGGCAGATTTCCTTCCCTAAAGGACATTAGTGAACCAGATGGGCTTTTCCGACAATCGACAATGGTTCCATGGTCATCAGTAGATTCTTAATTCCAGATATTTATTACTGAATTCAAATTCCACCATCTGCTGCGGTGGGATTCGAACCCGAGTCCCCAGAACATTAGCCGAGTTTCTGCACTAATAGTCCAGCGATAATACCACTGGGCCATCGCCTCCCCCCATTCTCTAGGTAAAGAGCTTTCTCCTCAATTCCCCCCCCCCTCCAAATATGATTCCGTCAGTGCCTGTCACATATCGAAGACCCCCCTAGCGCTGGACGGACACGCACACGTGTGTGTGCATGGAAACATCTGCTCGATGTGGAGGGATTGCCTTATCCATAGAATCGAATCCACAGAATCACTACAGTGCAGAAGGCGGCCATTTGGCCCATCAAGTCCGCACCGACCACAATCCCACCCAGGTCCTTTCCCTGTAACCTTTGCCAATCTTCCGACACTCGGGTCAATTTAACATGGCCAATCAACCTAACCAGCACATCTTTGGACTGTGGGAGGAAACCGGAGCACCCGGAGGACACCCACGCAGACACGGGGACAACGTGCAAACTCCACACCTGAGGTGATTTGAACCCGGGTCCCTGGCACTGTGAGGTAGCAGTGCCAACCACTGTGCCACCCCAGTGTTATGAGGGAACGGGTAACACAGGTTGGGGACTCTACTTGCTGGAATTTGGAAGAATGCGAGATGATCTCATTGAGACATAGAGAATTCTTAAGGGGCTTGACAGGGTAAATGCTGAGAGAATGTTTCCCCCCCCTCACGGGAAAGTCTAGGCACAATCTCAGAATAAAGAGGCTCCAATTTAAGACTGAAATGAGGAGGAATTTTATTCTCTCGGAGGGTTGAGAGCCTTTGGAACCCCTTGCCACAGAGAGCTGTGGGGGGCAGAGTCATTGTTTAAGGCTGAGATAGATGGATTTTTGGTCGGTAAGGGAATCGAGGGTTACAGGGAAAGGGCAGGAAAGTGGACGTGAGGAATGTCAGATCAGTCAAGATCCTGTTGACAGGCGGAGCAAGTCTGAGGGGCTCCAAATTTGTGTGCCAGCAAGAGGGAGTGGTGACAGCCTGGTGGTATTGTCAGTGAAACTGCTCATTCACTCACCGTGAGGAACCGGGTTCGAATCCCACCACGGCAGATGGTGGAATTTGAACACTCTGGAAACTAATGGGTGATTGTGATCCCAGGGAAATGTACCCGGTCTGGGCAGAGGGTGACACCAGATCCACCGCAATGTGGTCGTCTCTAAAGGGGCCCAGCAAGCAATAGCATCAATAGATCCTGCATCCCACGCATTGTGTGATAACCGTAACAATCCCCTCGGTGCAAATAAACAGGAAGCTCGAGGCGATAGGAGGATAGTGAGGGGAGGGTTTGAGAACAGTGAGGGATTTTAAACTCCGTATAAACATTGTTATGAAGCAGAGGTGGATCCCCTCTCTGAGAACTAACACCTAAACGCTCAACTAGGAATACCTCACCTCATAATCTGTCAAGTGGTGCGATCTGCACTTCAGTAACTTGTCGTGGTTAAATCAAAATAACTCCGTCACCCTCTCTAAACTCAACAAGTAACAATTTATTTATCTAACTAACAATGAACAGGTTAACTAAACTGTTAACAAACCAAATGAAACACGATTCTAATGGAACGCTGTTTAGATAAATACAATTCCCCCTAACTAACAAAAAATAGAATTTGCAGTCACTCTCTAAATTACAACCAGGTTTTGTCTCTTCCGGAACATTCTGGGCTTTCTCTGTTGATACTTCTGTCTGGAACTTCTGTCTTCTTAGGAACCTTTGCTATCTAGATGAGGCTTTGAGCTAATAGCTGTGGACTGTGGAAGATGCTCTCTCCTTCTGTCCCACTGCCCCCTTCCTTTTATACCTGTGATGACAAATCCATATCCCCCACAATAGGATTGGTTCCAGGTTACCAAAACATCACATTTAAATTTAATAGGCTCTTGGTACCCAAGTGCCAAATTCAAATTGATTGGTTGAATTCAAAAAAATTCTAAAGCCTGTTCGTTGTCTGGGCAACACTGCTGCCTGGCCCTTCCATATAAATGTTTCAGTCTGAGTTCTCTCTATGCACTTGCATTTAAAGCACAAAAACACCACCTTTTAACAAAGAATTTTACAAACACCATCTTCGCAACAACATACACATGGAAACACCACCCTCCGAACTTTTATCGGCCATTCCTTCGCTGTGGCTGGGTCAAAAATCCTGGAGCTCCCACCCTAACAGCACGGTGGGTGTACCTACGTCACACGGAACTGCAGAGGTTCAAGATGGCGGCTCACCCACCACCTTCTCAAGGGGGCAGTTAGGGATGGGGGATAAAGCGCGGCCCGGCCCACGTCTTCTAAACGAATGACAAAAGCAAGATGGGAAATTTGTCTTCAAGAAGCAGAGAATCGACATAAGTAGATAATTTTTCAGGTGGGCGAGACGTAACAAGTGGCGTGTTACTAGAATCAGAGCCGGGACCCCAACCGTTTACAATTTACATAAATGATTTGGACGAGGGGATGAACTAGATGGTTGCCAAACTTGCTGACGACACTAGCTGTGGTCGGAAAGTAAGTTGTGAAGTGAACGTAAGGAGGCTACAAAAAGATGTAGACAGGTTAAGTGAGCGGGCAAAGACCTGGCAAGTGGAGTACAATGTGGGGAAGATGTGTAATTGTCCATTTATGGCAGGGAGAATAAAAAAAGAAAATTATCTAAACGGTGAGAGATTGCAGAGCTCTGAGGTGCAGAGGGATCTGGGGGTCCTGGCGCATGAATCTCAAAAGGCTGGCGTACAGGGACAGCAAGTGATTAGGAAAGCTAATAGAATGTTACTGTTCATTGTGAGGGGAATTGAATACAAAAGTAGGGAGGTTATGCTTCAGTTGTACAGGGTGTTGGCGAGACCACATCTGGAGTATTGTGTACAGTATCGGTGAGACCACATCTGGAGTATAGTGTACAGTATCAGTGAGACCACATCTGGAGTATTGTGTACAGTATTGGTGAGGCCACATCTGGAGTATTGTGTACAGTATGGGTGAGACCACATCTGGAGTATTGTGTGCAGTATTGGTGAGGCCACATCTGGAGTATTGTGTACAGTATGGGTGAGACCACATCTGGAGTATTGTGTACAGTATGGGTGAGACCATATCTGGAGTATGGTGTACAGTATCGGTGAGACCACATCTGGAGTATTGTGTACAGCACGGGGTCTCCTTATTTAAGGAAGGATGTGAATGTGTTGGGAGTGGTTCAGAGAAGGTTTCCCAGACCCATCCCTGGAATGGGTGGGTTGTCTGATGAGGAAAGGTCGGACAGGTTAGGCTTGTATCCGCTGCAGTTTAGAAGAGATGGCGACGTGATCCAAACCTTCAGATCCTGAGGGAGTTTCTTGATAGGGTGGATGTGAAGAGGATGTTTCCTCTTGTGGGAGAATCTAGAAGGAGGGGGCAGGAGTGACTTTTTAAAAAACAAGGGAGTCACCCATTTAAAATAGAGATTAGGCAAGATTCTTTCGCTCAGAGGGTGGAGAGTCTCTGGAACTCTCTTCCTCAAAAGGGAGAGGGGGAGGAAGTAGAGTCTTTGAATATTTTAAGGCAAAGGTGGATAGATTCTGGATTAACGAGGGGGTGTGAAAGGTTATCGGGGAGGAAGGAGTGGATGCAGACTTGAGGTTACAATCAGATCAGCCACGATCTTATTAAATGGCAGAGCAGGCCCGAGGGACTGAGTGGCCTCCTCCTGCCCCTTGTTCGTATCCCACCGCCTTCAATGATTTGTGCACATCCGCCCCTGGGTCCCTTGGCTCCTGGGCCCCCCTTTGGGGCTCCTCCTCCTCCTCCCCCCTCGGGCGAAGGTTGGGTCATTCTACACCTGGCCATTCATCATCGCGATGGCAATTATGCTCCAGATGACCTTGAGGTGGGCTGAAAAGAAGTTGGTGCTTGGGGAGAGAGATGGCAATTTTGCTCTAACTGACCGCAACATGCAGCGTGGCACTGGGCTTCAGCTTGGACAGAATTTTGGCAACGGAACCTCATATCCGGGAGGTGGAGGGGGAAGAGTCAGTGCCACCTGCGCAACAGAATGATTGGTCCCTTACACACAGCGTAAACACTCTAATGAGGAGCAATGCCACAGGAGAGATGAGAGAGAGAGTGTGCAAACAGAAAAAAATGGCGATGGCTCACCTCTTTTCTGCCCGAGAATCAGAATCAGGCAAGTTCCGAGTTTGACGAGTTCCACCATCACCACGGCAGAGGTGGAAAAGAATTTGTTCCCGGGAATGGTGCGAACGTAGCGGATGCACAGAATGACCGAGGCATTCTGGATCACCAGGACGGCCAGGCTGGCGTACTTCAATTTCTCATTGGCTGCGGGGGAGGAAGAATACAATAGCTAGGCATTAGCGAAGGGTTGAGTACCAATCCTCCCCGCTGGTCATCAAACACACTGCTGCTTGCGGGATCTTCCTGTGTGGCAGATGACCTCCCGCGTAACGAGGGCCGCCCTCAAAAGGGAGGCTCCACAGCTGTGGAATGCTTCAGGACGGCCGGGTAATTTTTACACCATTTGCCTTTGGAGTGACAATTACGCTCCAGATGACCCCGGGAGAAGTTGGCACTTGGAGACGAAAGGCAACTGAATGCAGAATGTGACGAGGCAAAGCCAGCCCTAATTGCCCCTTGAAGAGGGATTCGCACGAAGGTCCATTTCAGAGGATGATTAAGATTCAACCACATTGCTGTGTGTGGGGGGCTGGGACTGAACTGGAGTCACATGAAGACCAGTCCGGGATAAAGGCAGATTCCCTTTCCCCTAAAGGGAACATTAGTGAGCTGGATGGTTTTTTTTTACAATTGATGATAGTTTCATGGTCGCTGTTACTGAGATGAGCTTCAAATCCCAGATTTCATTCACTACATTTAAATTCCACCAGCTCTGCTCAGCAGTTTTTCTCCAATCAGTATTCATCCTTTAACAGGCCATCTAACCCCGTGCTGTACCTGTCCTGGGAGTGTTTGATGGGGACAGTGTAGAGGGAGCTTTACTCTGTATCTAACCCCGTGCTGTACCTGTCCTGGGAGTGTTTGATGGGGACAGTGTAGAGGGAGCTTTACTCTGTATCTAACCCCGTGCTGTACCTGTCCTGGGAGTGTTTGATGGGGACAGTGTAGAGGGAGCTTTACTCTGTATCCAAACCCCGTGCTGTACCTGTTCTGGGAGTGTTTGATGGGGACAGTGTAGAGGGAGCTTTACTCTGTATCTAACCCCGTGCTGTACCTGTCCTGGGAGTGTTTGATGGGGACAGTGTAGAGGGAGCTTTACTCTGTATCTAACCCCGTGCTGTACCTGTTCTGGGAGTGTTTGATGGGGACAGTGCAGAGGGAGCTTTACTCTGTATCTAACCCCGTGCTGTACCTGTCCTGGGAGAGTTTGATGGGGACAGTGTAGAGGGAGCTTTACTCTGTATATAACCCCGTGCTGTGCCTGTCCAGGGAGTGTTTGATGGGGACAGTGTAGAGGGAGCTTTACTCTGTATCTAACCCCGTGCTGTACCTGTCCTGGGAGTGTTTGATTGGGATAGTGTAGAGGAAGCTTTACTCTGTATCTAACCCCGTGTTGTACCTGTCCTGGGAGTGTTTGATGGAGACAGTGTAGAGGAAGCTTTACTCTGTATCTAACCCCGTGTTGTACCTGTCCTGGGAGTGTTTGATGGAGACAGTGTAGAGGAAGCTTTACTCTGTATCTATCCCCATGCTGTACCTGTCCTGGGAGTGTTTGATGGAGACAGTGTAGAGGGAGCTTTACTCTGTATCTAACCCCGTGTTGTACCTGCCTGGGAGTGTTTGATGGAGACAGTGTAGAGGAAGCTTTACTCTGTATCTAACCCCGTGTTGTACCTGTCCTGGGAGTGTTTGATGGAGACAGTGTAGAGGGAGCTTTACTCTGTATCTATCCCCATGCTGTACCTGTCCTGGGAGTTTTTGATGGGGATAATGTAGAGGGAGCTTTACTCTGTATCTAACCCCGTGCTGTACCTGTCCTGGGAATGTTTGATGGGGACAGTGTAGAGGGAGCTTTACTCTGTATCTAACCCCGTGCTGTACCTGTCCTGGGAGTGTTTGATGGGGACAGTGTAGAGGGAGCTTTACTCTGTATCTAACCCCGTGCTGTACCTATCCTGGGGGTGTTTGATGGGGACAGAGTAGAGGGAGCTTTACTCTGTATCTAACGCTATGCTGTGACTAATGCAGGAATATCAGGTTTGTTTGCCATTGTTTGCCATTAGGTGTGTTCCGTTCTATTGTAATTCCTGTATCATCATGTCATTTAAATCTATCGTTTACCAGGAACTAAATTTTCACTGCTGATCTTCAAGATCTCTGCACTCCTTTAATTCCAGCCTCTCGAGCATCCCACGATTCTCATCACTCCACCATTGGCAGCCATGCCTTCAGCTGCCTCGGGTTCCCCAAGTTCTGGGATTCCCTCCCTCACCTCTCTCTCTCTCTATGAAGACATTTCTTAAAACTAACCGTTTTGAGCCAGTGTGTTTTATGACATGTCACGATGACGTTAGTTTGATTCCCTACACACCCTCAGACATGGCTTATGGGATCTTATTGAGCAACCTGCTGGATGGAAGACTGCCGCCTCTCCTCTCCTATCCCATCCTCCCACACGCAGAAAACATCAGTACGGTCAGTCAGTCGCAAATAATGTAAACACAGGCCGCCCCCACTGTTAAATACAAGATTGCCATGGGATCTTACTGTGCCAACAACCACTCCATCAAAAATATAAAAAGGCTGGACTTCTACCGATTCGTAACACCACCTTGGGATTATCACTGGGCATCTCTGACCCTTCCCAGCACCCCCCATTAAAAAAGGCTGCACACCCATCGCTTACCCTGCCCGAGGGATCTTACTGCTTAAATCCAACACACTTCCTTTCCAAAATAAAACACCTCCCCACCCATCCACTGGGACATTGCTGTTTATCTACAACATCCTTTCCGACTCCCGGCAAATGTCAACCCCTCCCCCATGCATCCCTTACCCTGCCTGTGGGATCTTACTCTACATATCCAGCATCCCCCCCATTCCCTTACCCTGCCTGTGGGATCTTACTCTACATATCCAGCATCCTCCCCATTCCCTTACCCTGCCTGTGGGATCTAACTCTGCATCTCCAGCATCCCCCCATTCCCTTACCCTACCTGTGGGATCTTACTCTGCATCTCCAGCATCCCCCCATTCCTTTACCCTGCCTGTGGGATCTTACTCTGCATCTCCAGCATCCCCCCCATTCCTTTACCCTGCCTGTGGGATCTTACTCTGCATCTCCAGCATCCCCCCCATTCCTTTACCCTGCCTGTGGGATCTTACTCTGCATCTCCAGCATCCCCCCCATTCCCTTACCCTACCTGTGGGATCTTACTCTGCATCTCCAGCATCCCCCCATTCCTTTACCCTGCCTGTGGGATCTTACTCTACATCTCCAGCATCCCCGCCCCCAAAATCCCTTACCCTGCCACTGGGATCTTGCTGTGCACCAAGGGGACATCACCAGGGTAGAGGAGGAGGACTAAAAGTGGTCCCAATTGCCGGAAAGTGAATTGGAATGTCGCGAAGACAACACCCCCCGCCCGCCCGTGCCCTTTGACCTCCCCTCACCCGTCAGCCGCCGAGACGCCGGCTCGCCGCTCTCCACCGCCTTCTCCGCCGCGACACCTGCCATGCTGGCGACTGGCAACTTCCTCCAGCTCAGTCCCTTCCCTTTCCTTCCCCTCCCTTTCCCGTCCCCCGGATTCCCTTCCTTCCCTCCTCCCCGTTCCGGGAGAGGCCGGCCCAGAAACCGAAGCCAGTCCTCATGCGCGACAACGGCAGCAGCGCCACCACCAGGCTGGGAGGGTCCAATAGCAGGTACCGAGGCTGCCCAGTCCGCATGCGCGACAACGGCAGCAGCGCCACCACCAGACTGGGAGGGCCCAATAGCAGGTACCGAGGCTGCCCAGTCCGCATGCGCAGCGCCTCCTGCCAGGCATGGAGGGGATGACAGTCGGTGCTCTCTGAGTTGTCCAACCCGCATGCGCGGCTCCGACAGCAGCGCCCTTGACAGGCCAGGATGGGTAACCATTTCCATTTCCACATCATAACAACAGGCAGCCTTGGCTGCCCGGTTCGCATGCGCAGTTGTGCCGGCAGCACTCAACGGCCAGCAGCTCTGGCTGCGTGGTCCGCATGCGCAGTTGTGCCGGCAGCCCCCCCCCCCCCCACCCAAGCGGTGTACAGGAGGAGTCATCAAGAGGCTCAAGACAAACGCCAATGTCTCCAGGCACCACGCATGCACGGAGCTAGCCACAGCGCCGCCTGCCGGCCAGGACGAGCACATTTAAATAACCAGTGGACCTCCCATGGCGTTGCTCATCGCGAGGCAGTGGCAGATGTCACCTTGAGTCTGGACGTGGGTTGGGAGCACCAGGGATAGGAGGGTGGGCGCAGAGGGGGGGGGCTGCACTGTGGGAGGGTCAGTGGGCACTGTGGGAGGGTCAGTGCTGAGAGAGCGCTGCACTGTGGGAGGGTCAGTGCTGAGGGAGCGCCGCACTGTGGGAGGGCCAGTGCTGAGGGAGCGCCGCACTGTGGGAGGGTCAGTGCTGAGGGAGCGCCGCACTGTGGGAGGGTCAGTGCTGAGGGAGCGCCGCACTGTGGGAGGGTCAGTGCAGAGGGAGTGCCGCACTGTGGGAGGGCCAATGCCGAGGGGGCGCTGCACTGTGGGAGGGTCAGTGCTGAGGGAGAATTGTCGGAGTGTTTGGCGTCCATTTTTGACCCTACCAGTTACCCGTTGCAATCCAACTCTGCCTTTTGCTCAACGCTTTGATCACATTTCCCTCTCTCTCTCCACCTCCCTCCCTCTCTCCCTCCCTCTCCACGTCTCAGGAAGAAATGTTGAACCGCAGGCCCCCAGCTACCCTCTTAAGTGGTTGTGAAAGCTCCCACAGCAGCTATTGGAAGAAGAGCAACTCTTGGGGCGTTGGGGGGGGGGGGGGGGGGGGAGGGTCTCATCTCATATTGGCTGTCTGTGGGAGCTTGCTGTGCACAAAATGGCAGCCACTTTTCCTGTGTTACAACAGTGACTGCCCTCCAAAAGGTAGCTCATTGGCTGCGAGGCAGTTTGAGATGTTCACTGGTCGTGAAAGGCGCCAAGGAAATGCACATCTTCCAATCGATTTGTTGTTTATCCCATTCCCCTCTCTGGGAAACATCCAGGTTGGGACTTATTAGAGAGCTCTTTCAAAAGGGGGAGCCTGGGCCCGATGGGCTGAATGGCCTCTGAGCTGTGCCATTCTGTGCTGGGAGGGACAGCTCCCCCTGCATTGTTAGCCTCCTCTTCCTCCAACCTCTGCCTTGACTGCCTCCGAGTCTCTGTTGCTGAGCCGAGATTTGGGTGACCAGCAGGTGGCAGTGTTTGCCAGCAATTTGTACTGAGCATTACACAGGAGAAAGGCATTCAACCCTCGAGGCCTGAGAGGGGCTGAATGGACCTCCTCCTATTCCTCTAACAGTCTCAAGAGGGGCTGAATGGTCTCCTCCTGTTCCTGTGTAACAGGCTTGAGAGGTGCTGAATGGACCTCCTCCTGTTCCTGTGTAACAGGCTTGAGAGGGGCTGAATGGCCTCTCCTGTTCCTGTGTAACAGGCTTGAGAGAGAGGCTGAATGGTCCTCCTCTTGTTCCTGTGTAACAGGCTCGAGAGGAGCTGAATGGACCTCCTCCTGTTCCTATGCAACAGGCTCGAGAGAGAGGCTGAATGGTCCTCCTCTTGTTCCTGTGTAACAGGCTCGAGAGATGGGCTGAATGGCCTCCTCCTGTTCCTGTGTAACAGGCTTGAGAGGGGCTGAATGGCCTCTCCTGTTCCTGTGTAACAGGCTTGAGAGAGAGGCTGAATGGTCCTCCTCTTGTTCCTGTGTAACAGGCTCGAGAGGAGCTGAATGGACCTCCTCCTGTTCCTATGCAACAGGCTCGAGAGATGGGCTGAATGGCTTCCTCCTGTTCCTGTGTAACAGGCTTGAGATGAGCTGAATGGCCTCCTCCTGTTCCAGTGTAACAGGCTCGAGAGAGAGGCTGAATGGTCCTCCTCTTGTTCCTGTGTAACAGGCTCGAGAGGAGCTGAATGGACCTCCTCCTGTTCCTATGCAACAGGCTCGAGAGATGGGCTGAATGGCCTCCTCCTGTTCCTGTGTAACAGGCTTGAGATGAGCTGAATGGCCTCCTCCTGTTCCAGTGTAACAGGCTCGAGAGAGAGGCTGAATGGTCCTCCTCTTGTTCCTGTGTAACAGGCTCGAGAGGGGCTGAATGGACCTCCTCCTGTTCCTATGCAACAGGCTCGAGAGATGGGCTGAATGGCTTCCTCCTGTTCCTGTGTAACAGGCTTGAGATGAGCTGAATGGCCTCCTCCTGTTCCAGTGTAACAGGCTCGAGAGAGAGGCTGAATGGTCCTCCTCTTGTTCCTGTGTAACAGGCTCGAGAGGGGCTGAATGGCCTCCTCCTGTTCCTATGCAACAGGCTCGAGAGATGGGCTGAATGGCCTCCTCCTGTTCCTGTGTAACAGGCTCGAGAGGGGCGGAATGGCTTCCTCCTGTTCCTGTGTAACAGCTTGAGAGAGGGGCTGAATGGCCTTCCCCTGTTCCTGTGCAACAGGCTCGAGAGAGGGGCTGAATGGCCTCCTCCTGTTCCTGTGTAACAGCTTGAGAGAGGGGCTGAATGGCCTCCTCCTGTTCCTGTGCAACAGGCTTGAGAGGGGCTGAATGGCCTCCTCCTGTTCCTGTGCAACAGGCTTGAGAGGGGCTGAATGGCCTCCTCCTGTTCCTGTGCAACAGGCTTGAGAGGGGCTGAATGGCCTCCTCCTGTTTCTGTGGAACAGGCTTGAGAGGGGCTGAATGGCCTCCTCCTGTTCCTGTGCACCAGGCTTGAGAGGGGCTGAATGGCCTCCTCCTGTTCCTGTGTACACACACACACACACAGACACAAACACATATATCATACCACAGATTGAAATATAAACCAGTGTTTATTTGTATTAAGCACCAACAAAGCACCATAAATACACATGTAGTTCATCTGGCAGGCGCTGGACGGGCTGAATGGCCTCCTTCAGTGCCGGGCGGACTCTGGGTGCACAAACCGACACGGTGATTCAGAGGCAGTCTCGCGCCGAGAAGAGAACACGACACACGCGTGTTAACGGTCCCCGGGCATGTACCCCAGCCATCCAGCAGAATCGCAGCCCACCTCAGATCCCCCGCCTGTCAGGACTCTCCCGAAGGCACAGCCCCGGCGAGCACTCTCTCCAGCACTCACACCCACTCCGTCCCTCCCCCACCGCTTCCTCCTCGGCCATTCAGCCACAGGGTGCATCACAGTGTGATCGAACCACTACGTTGTCACCCCCTCGAATCTGTAAACCTGCCCAAATCAGTGCAGGCGGGGAGGGGGGGCCAGGTGGGGAGAGAAATTGCCCAATGTCCCCCCCCCCCGTCTGTCCCAACACTGCCTCCAGAACTGTAACACTCACAAGTGGGGATAGGGGGAGATATGAGGACACAGAGGGCTGAGGAGTGGGTAATTTTAAACAGTATATTTTCTCCCAGATTGAGAACTGTGCCTCAGAGAGTCACTGCTCAACAACAGTTACAATATTTCATAAGTTATATATACATTTAAAGAGACATATTTCTAATTGGATGTATGGGTGACGGCTGATCAGCCATGGGAGGTGGTCAGTTAATGTAACTTCTCATTATTGCTGCCCCTGCAAATTCATCAAACTGCAGTTAAACCCCCATCGCCTAGCAAACTCCAGTCGTGCCGCACTGTGGGAGGGTCAGTGCCGAGGGAGCGCCGCACTGTGGGAGGGTCAGTGCTGAGGGAGCGCCGCACTGTGGGAGGGTCAGTGCTGAGGGAGCGCCGCACTGTCGGACGGTCAGTGCTGAGGGAGCGCCGCACTTTGGGAGGGTCAGTGCTGAGGGAGCGCCGCACTGTGGGAGGGTCACTGCTGAGGGAGGACCGCACTGTCGGACAGTCAGTGCTGAGGGAGCGCTGCACTTTGGGAGGATCAGTGGTGAGGGAGCGCCGCACTGTTGGAGACGCCATCTTTCGGGACGAGACATTAAACCCGAGACACACGTCTGTCTCCTCTCAGTCAGAGATGTAAATCCCAGGCACCATTCAGTGCCGTTTGAGGGATCACCAGTCCTGGGGCCAACTATCGCCGCCTCGTTCTCTCACTGTCGACTTGGGAATCCGGCGAGCCCCTTCTCAGTGTCTTCCTGCTCCTTACGCACAGAGGCAAGAGCAACATGGGAGTGTCCGCGGCCAGCCCTTCCGCTCCCTACGGGCTCTCCTCGCTGGAGCTGCTGTCCGACTCTCCCCCGGGGACCCAGACGCCCAGGGCTTTGTGTCTGGCCGACTCCCTCTGCAGCCACGGGTGACACAGTATCTGCTCGAGGCTGGGCCGTTTGGAAGGCTGCATGGACAGGCACCATCTTATCAGCTCCTGGCACTCTGCAGAGGCAAGCAGCGAGAGAAACGGAAAATGGCCGTTAAAAAGGAAAGAAGGAAAAAATCACATCGTGGTCAAGAAACGATCGCGAGAAAGGAAGGGAGGGACTGTGAAACTCTGCGGTGCAGAGGGATCTGGGCGTCCTGGTGCATGAATCCCAGTGTTATCACACCGGTACAGGAAGTGATGAGAAAAGCAAATGGGAATGTTGTCCTTTATTGCGAGGGGGGGTGGAGTATAAAAGTCGGGGAGTCTTGCTCCAACTGCACAGGGAGTTGGTGTTTCTGCAGCTGGAGCACTGCGAACAGTTCTGGTCTCCTCACCCTCACTGGAGGATCCACTCTCATCGGAGGCCGTTCAGAGAAGGTTCACTGGGCCGATTCCTGGGGTGAAGGGGGGTTTTTGTCTTATGAGGAAAAGGTTGAGCAGGTCGGGGCCTGAACCCATTGGAGTTTAGAAGAATGAGAGGGGATCTTATTGAAACATCTCCGATTGGATGCTGAGAGGATGTTTCCCCCCTCATGGTGGGGAATCTAGAACTGTGGGGGGGAGGGAACAGTTTGAGAATGAGGGGGTCTCCCCAGTGAAGATGGAGATGAGGAGGAATTTCTTCACTCAGAGGGTGGTCAGTCTGTGGAAATTCACCCCCCACCCCCCCAGACAGCAGTGGGGGCTGCGGCTCACTGAATATACTCAAGGCCGAGTTACACAGCAACAAGGGGGAGGGCTAGGGGGACAGATGGGAAGGCGGTGCTGAGGCCCCAATCAGATCAGACACGATGTGATAGAGTGGGGGAGCAGGGCTGGAGGGGCTGAATGGCCTCCTGATCCAGCTATTGCTTATTATCCGGTAAACCGCTCTCACCCACCCTGCCAGCCACTTACCATGCGAGACGCCAGCGGGGAAATGGATCTCTCCTGCCAGGATTTCCTCATCTCGTTCGAAGGGGATGTCACCGCAAACCATATCGTAGAGCAGTATCCCCAGAGACCAGACGGTGGCAGAGCGGGCATGGTAGTGATGCTGGTTGATGTACTCCGGGGGGCTGTACACTCTGGTGCCTGTCATTCCAGTCACAGAGAGAGGCAAAGAGGAGATGAGATCAAAATCAAACAAGGTTCACCCTGAGACTATTTACCCCACTCCGTATTGTTCAATCCTCAATTCGCCCCAATAAAATCCAGCACTGACACCCACCCCCCCACCCAATCCCAATGTCAGTGCTGAGGGAGCGCATCCACTTTCCCTCAGCACTGACCCTCCCACAGTGCGGCGCTCCCTCAGCACTGACCCTCCCACAGTGCGGTGTTCCCTCAGCACTGACCCTCCCACAGTGCGGCGCTCTCTCAACAGTGACCCTCCCACAGTGCGGCGCTCCCTCAGCACTGACCCTCCCACAGTGCGGTGTTCCCTCAGCACTGACCCTCCCACAGTGCGGTGTTCCCTCAGCACTGACCCTCCCACAGTGCGGTGCTCCCTCAGCACTGACCCTCCCACAGTGCGGTGTTCCCTCAGCACTGACCCTCCCACAGTGTGGTGCTCCCTCAGCACTGACCCTCCCACAGTGCGGTGCTCCCTCAGCACTGACCCTCCCACAGTGCGGTGCTCCCTCAGCACTGACCCTCCCACAGTGCAGCGCTCCCTCAGCACTGACCCTCCCACAGTGCAGCGCTCCCTCAGCACTGACCCTCCCACAGTGCGGCGCTCCCTCAGCACTGACCCTCCCACAGTGCGGCGCTCCCTCAGCACTGACCCTCCCACAGTGCGGCGCTCCCTCAGCACTGACCCTCCCACAGTGCGGCGCTCCCTCAGCACTGACCCTCCCACAGTGCGGCGCTCCCTCAGGGAAACTCACCGTTGAAATCAGTGTAGACAGTGTCCCGCAGGAAAGCCCCGGAGCCAAAGTCAATGAGTTTGAGCTCGCCGGTGCGGAGGTCGACTAGGAGGTTCTCGTCCTTGACGTCGCAGTGGGTGACCCCGCAGGCATGGCAGTGCCGCAGTGCCTCGGTGGTCTGACGGAGGAGGGTGCGTGCCCGCTCCTCGCCCAGCGGGCCCTGCTCCGTGATGAGGTCGAACAGGTCCTTGGAGCCAGCTGGCCGCTCCATCACCAGCAGGAAGCCGTCAGGCCGGGAGAACCAGTCCAGCAGCCGAATCACTCCGCGGTGTTCCGGGAACGCCACCTTCTGCATCAGGACAATCTCCAACGGCACGGAAATGTCATTCTATGGGCGGAAAAGCACGGAGACGGTCAGCACGGGAGGCTTGAGGGCAAGCGCAGCCCCCTGGATAATCCCACCCCTACCCTCCCAAATCACTGTTGCCAACATGGATAATCAAGGTTCCCGCATCCTCACAGTCGGTGCAGAGGGAGCGCCGCACGGTCAGAGAGTCAGTGCTGAGGGAGCGCCGCACTGTCAGAGGGTCAGTGCTGAGGGAGCGCCACACTGTGGGAGGCTCAGTGCTGAGGGAGCGCCACACTGTGGGAGGCTCAGTGCTGAGGGAGCGCCGCACTGTGGGAGGCTCAGTGCTGAGGGAGCGCTGCACTGTGGGAGGCTCAGTGCTGAGGGAGCGCCGCACTGTCGGAGGGTCAGTGCTGAGGGAGCGCCGCACTGTCGGAGGGTCAGTGCTGAGGGAGCGCCGCACTGTCGGAGGGTCAGTGCTGAGGGAGCGCCGCACTGTGGGAGGGTCAGTGCTGAGGGAGCGCCGCACTGTCGGAGGGTCAGTGCTGAGGGAGCGCCGCACTGTCGGAGGGTCAGTGCTGAGGGAGCGCCGCACTGTCGGAGGGTCAGTGCTGAGGGAGCGCCGCACTGTCGGAGGGTCAGTGCTGAGGGAGCGCCGCACTGTGGGAGGGTCAGTGCTGAGGGAGCGCCGCACTGTCGGAGGGTCAGTGCTGAGGGAGCGCCGCACTGTCGGAGGGTCAGTGCTGAGGGAGCGCCGCACTGTCGGAGGGTCAGTGCTGAGGGAGCGCCGCACTGTCGGAGGGTCAGTGCTGAGGGAGCGCCGCACTGTGGGAGGGTCAGTGCTGAGGGAGCGCCGCACTGTCGGAGGGTCAGTGCTGAGGGAGCGCCGCACTGTGGGAGGCTCAGTGCTGAGGGAGCACCACACTGTGGGAGGCTCAGTGCTGAGGGAGCGCCGCACTGTCGGAGGCTCAGTGCTGAGGGAGCGCCACACTGTGGGAGGCTCAGTGCTGAGGGAGCGCCACACTGTGGGAGGCTCAGTGCTGAGGGAGCGCCGCACTGTCGGAGGGTCAGTGCTGAGGGAGCGCCGCACTGTCGGAGGGTCAGTGCTGAGGGAGCGCCGCACTGTCGGAGGGTCAGTGCTGAGGGAGTGCTGCATTGTGGGGGGGTCAGTGCTGAGGGAGTGCTGCACTGTGGGAGAGTCAGTGCTGAGGGAGCACCGCACTGTGGGAGGGTCAGTGCTGAGGGAGCGCCGCACTGTGGGAGGGCAGTGCTGAGGGAGGGTCAGTGCTGAGGGAGTGCGGCACTGTCGGAGGGTGAGTGCTGAGGGAGCTCTGCACTGTGGGAGGGTGAGTGCTGAGGGAGCTCTGCACTGTGGGAGGGTCAGTGCTGAGGGAGCTCTGCACTGTCATGCTAACTCTATTTTGGCACCTTCCCCAGTGTCTCCATGATCCCTTTTAACACATTGGAAACCAGAACTGTCAGTGGGACTATCAATCTTAGACAGTCACTAATAAATCCAATGAGGGGGGAACTGAGGTGAAAGGTCTTTCCCCAGAGAGTGGGGAGAGTGTGGAAGTCGCTCCCACAGGGAGTGGTTGAGGTGAATCGTGTCGATGTGTTTAAGGGGGAGGAGCTGGATAAACACACGGGGGGAAAGGAATAGAAGGATCTGGGGAATGAGGAGTGGGGGGGGGGGAGGTGAGATGAAGCAGGGGGTGTGGGAGGGGGCCAGTGTGGGGGCAGAAACACAAAGTGAGTGTGAGAATTGAACAGGAAAAAATACCCTTCATTACAACCCAGCTCCAGCTGCAGGGGGTGCCCCGGGCGGTGGATTCACCTTTAAGTCTGGTATTTTTTGTTGTGTGTCAGTTTCCCGGGGTTTTCCCTCCGGACTGACGTCACGAAAGTAAAAACAAAGCAAACGTCCAGGATATTGTGATCGGAGGGTGGGAAATATAACCCCAAAACACAGAAAAACACCGATTACTAAACGGACAGGGTCACACTGCATTGAAGTACAACCTCTGATCCGGACATCACATCTCTCTCACACACTCTCACACCCGCACTCACACTGACACACACTCAGTCACACTAACACTGACACACACCAACATTGACACACACACTCACACTGACACACACTCACAATGACACACACTCACTGACACACACACTCACAATGACACACACACTCACAATGACACACATTCACACACACTCACATTGACACACGGACTGACACTCACGCACTGACACTCACGCACTGACACACGCACTGACACACTGACACACACACACGCACTGACACACACTCACAATGACACACACTCACAATGACACACACTCACAATGACACACATTCACACACACTCACATTGACACACGGACTGACACTCACGCACTGACACTCACGCACTGACACACGCACTGACACACACACACGCACTGACACACACTCACAATGACACACACTCACAATGACACACACTCACAATGACACACACTCAGACACTGACACACTCACAATGACACACACTCAGACACTGACACATACTCAGACACTGACACACACTCACAATGACACACACTCACAATGACACACACTCACAATGACACACACTCAGACACTGACACACACTCAGACACTGACACACACTCAGACACTGACACACACTCAGACACTGACACACTGACACACACACGCACTGACACTGACACACACAATGACACACACTCACAGACACTGACATACACTCACACCGACACACTCGCACCTACACTGACACACACACTGATACACACACACCGACACTGACACACACTCACACCAACACACACTCACACACACCGACACTGACACACACTCACACCGACACTGACACACACACACCGGCACTGACACACACACACACACCGACACACACACACTGACACCGGCACACATTCACACTGACACACACTCACACTTACACAGAGTCAGTTTCACAAGCCTTGCTTGATGTTATTGGAAACTTACCAGATGCCCCCATTTCATCACCTTCTTCCTGGCCACATATTTAACTGCCACCTGTCAGTGAAACAGGATCCCAAATTAACCAAGCGAGCTGATTTTAAACACTCCCTCAATGTTTCAACATTTAAAATCAAGTTTCATTTACAATCAGCCCTCTCTCCGACCCTCAACCCACAGAGAAACATCCACCAGACCCAAACATTTCCTTCTGCTAATTATAGCGGCTCTCTCACTCCTCCCACCGCGTCCAGAATGTGACACTTGTGTTTCCTAAATGATTGTACTAAAATGAAAGCTCCTGGATGATTGTATGTGTCTCTGAATGAGTTGTGTGTGTGTGAGTGTGTGTGTGTATGAGTGTGTGTGTGAGCGTGCGTGCGTGCTTGCATGCATGTCTTTACTTAATGAAGATCCCTGGTTCTCACCGGTGTCCCGTCGGAGATCCTGACAGCGGAGTAAACTGTTCCGAAACCACCACTGCCCAGCTGAATGCCCAGTCGGTACAGCTTGTCGAAAGGTTCTCTGTCCTTCACTGCAGGAGGCGAGTCAGAGAGAGAGAGAATTACATTCTACTCAATAATCCCAGCCTCAGTTTAACAACATCATTAAAATACAGAAATCCAAGCTGAAGTTATTATTCACAAATACTACTCCCTCTGCCCAATCCCTAAACCCCAATGAGAATTAACTCCTGCTTTTCCAGCACCATACACGTTTAGTCTGTGTCTCTTTCACTGTCTCTCTTTCTCTCTATCTATTTCACTTACTCAGCCTCCCTCTCTGACCTTCTCTTCCTCTCTGTCTCTCTCCCCCTCTGTCTCTCTGTCTATCTCCCTCTGTCTCTCTCATTCTCTCTCCCTCCTTCTGTGTCGCACTCTCTCTGCCCCTCTTTCTCTGTCTTTCTCTCCATCGCCTCTTTTTTTCCCCTTCCCTCTCTTGGACTTGCTACACGATCATCCAATCCCTCCAAATCTCTCCCCACCGCCCCTCCCTCCCCGCCACAACATCATCCCCAAGTCCATCTCTGAGCCGCTGCCTCTCTCCTTCTCTTCCTGTGCGTCCATCCCACTGTCTGTGACAATTCCTGTTCCCTCCCCCCCCTCCTCCCACATCACAATCCCCACTTACATCCCAAATACCAACTAGCAGTGGGAGACACCCCCTCCCCTGCACCTCCACCCCACTCCCCGTGTGAGCGCTTGGGGAACACACAATACAAAACGGTGGTACCTGGGTGCGGGTTAATAGTAGGCGGCTGGCAACACACTGTCCTGAACTTGGTAGGTAGCATGGCTTCGGAGAGACAGTGCAGTTAGAGGTCCTCTGTGAGGCAGGAAAAGCAGAGCGAGAGATGTCAACCCTTGCAGTAAGAGGATCCTTGTGTGAAGGTTGGTGATAGCGAGTGGATCCTTGTGTGCAGGTTGGTGATAGCGAGTGGATCCTTGCGTGCAGGTTGGTGATAGCGAGTGGATCCTTGTGTGCAGGTTGGTGATAGTGAGTGAGACTGGAGGTGAGCGCCCCTCTCCTGAGTTGTTGTCTATGGGCGGAGCCTCTCGGTTTCCCTCCGCCTGTATCAAAATTCCGGCCAATCAGTCCTTGTCCTTTGAAATGACACTCGGACCAATCACAGCGCCGCAAAATTCTAAGAACTCGTTGTGGTGAATTCCAGATAAAACTCAACCAGAAATTCAACCCTCTCTCTGTCTCTATCCCTGTTCTCTGTGTCCCTCTCTGTCTCTATCCCTGTTCTCTGTGTCCCTCTCTGTCTCTATCCCTGTTCTCTGTGTCCCTCTCTCTGTCTCTATCCCTGTTCTCTGTGTCCCTCTCTGTCTCTATCCCTGTTCTCTGTGTCCCTCTCTCTGTCTCTATCCCTGTTCTCTGTGTCCCTCTCTGTCTCTATCCCTGTTCTCTGTGTCCCTCTCTGTCTCTATCCCTGTTCTCTGTGTCCCTCTCTATCACTCTATCCCTGTTCTGTGTGTCCCTCTCTCTCTCTATCCCTGTTCTCTGTGTCCCCCTCTGTCTCTATCCCTGTTCTCTGTGTCCCCCTCTGTCTCTATCCCTGTTCTCTGTGTCCCTCTCTGTCTCTATCCCTGTTCTCTGTGTCCCTCTCTGTCTCTATCCCTGTTCTCTGTGTCCCTCTCTGTCTCTATCCCTGTTCTCTGTGTCCCTCTCTCTGTCTCTATCCCTGTTCTCTGTGTCCCTCTCTGTCTCTATCCCTGTTCTCTGTGTCCCTCTCTGTCTCTATCCCTGTTCTCTGTGTCCCTCTCTATCACTCTATCCCTGTTCTGTGTGTCCCTCTCTGTCTCTATCCCTGTTCTCTGTGTCCCTCTCTGTCTCTATCCCTGTTCTCTGTGTCCCTCTCTGTCTCTATCCCTGTTCTCTGTGTCCCTCTCTGTCTCTATCCCTGTTCTCTGTGTCCCTCTCTGTCTCTATCCCTGTTCTCTGTGTGTCCCTCTCTGTCTCTATCCCTGTTCTCTGTGTGTCTCTCTCTCTCTATCCCTGTTCTGTGTCCCTCTCTCTCGCTCTATCCCTGTTCTCTGTGTCCCCCTCTCTCTCTATCCCTGCTCTGTGTCCCTCTCTGTCTCTATCCCTGTTCTGTGTCCCTCTCTATCACTCTATCTCTGTTCTGTGTGTCCCCCTCTCTCTCTATCCCTGTTCTCTGTGTCCCTCTCTGTCTCTATCCCTGCTCTCTGTGTCCCTTTCTCTCTGTCTGCCCGTCTCTCTCTCTCTCGCTGTTCTGTGCCCCCCTCTGTCTATCCCTTTCTTTCTCTCTCTCTCTCTGTCTGTCCCTGTCTCTCTTTATCACTCTCTCTGTCTCTCTCTCTCTCTTTGTGTCTCTCCATCTCGCTCTGTTTGTCTCTCTGATATAAATACGCATAAGATGAAATTCTCTTTTTCTTCTGCTTAAGGTTTTATAATCTCCCCTCCCTCCGTTAGAGACAAAAACCACCTGCACATCTTCAAATCATCTGTTTAAAGTCATCCGAATTAGGAGCGAGAATGGGGCCATTCAGCCCCTCGGGCCTGCTCCCCATTCTATAAAATCTGATTGGGGCCTCAACTCCACTTCCCTGTCTAACCCTCCCCGTCGATCAGAAATCTGTGTAACTCAGCCTTGAATATATTCAGTGAGCCGCAGCCCCCACTGCTGTCTGGAGGGGAGGGGAGGGGAGGTGGAATTCCACAGACTGACCACCCTCAGAGAAGAAATTCCTTCTAATCTCCGTCTTCAATGGGAGACTCCCTCATTCTCAAACTGTGCCCCCCCCAATTCTACACTCCCTCCCACAAGGGGTGGGGAGGGGGGGGGGGGAAGAGAAACATCCTCTCAGCATCCACCCTGTCAAACTCCCCCTCAGAATCGGAGATGTTTCAATAAGATCCCCTCTCATTCTTCTAAACTCCAATGGGTTCAGGCCCCGACCTGCTCAACCTTTTCCTCATAAGACAAAAAACCCCCCCTTCACCCCAGGAATCGGCCCAGTGAACCTTCTCTGAACGGCCTCCGATGAGAGTGGATCCCTCCTTCAGTGAGGGCAAGGAGACCAGAACTGTTCGCAGTACTCCAGCTGCAGAAACACCAATGCTCTGTACAGCTGGAGCAAGACTTCCTGACTTTTATACTCAATCCCCCCTCGCGATAAAGGACAACATTCCCACTTGCGTTCCTGGTCACTTACTGTACCAGCACGGTAACATATTGTAAACCATTTAGCTGGAAAGGAGTTACTCTTTATTTTTGCACCTTTCTGGGAGATCACTCACGTCCGTATCACAAAGTTCAAGGTATAATTCCCACTCCAGCTCTTGAACACAAAAGAACCAAGTCTGACTGGAGGATGTTCAGAGATGGAAAGGGTTGTAGTGGGTTGAAGGGATACACAGGGTTGTAGGGGTTGGAGGAGGTTACAGAGATAGGGAGGTTTGAAATGGCTTGAGGAGGTTACAGAGATAGGGAGGGTTGTAGGGGCTGGATTTTGATTTGATTTATTATTGTCACATGCATTAACATACTGTGAAAGGTATTGTTTCTTGTGCACTATACAGCAAAACATACCGTTCATAGAGAAGGAAATGAGAGAGTGCAGAATGTAGTGTTATAGTCATAGCTAGGGTGTAGGGAAAGATCAACTTAATGCAAGGCAAGACCATTCAAAAGTCTGACAGCAGCAGGGAAGAAGCTGTTCTTGAGTCAGTTGGTACATGACCTCAGACTTTTACAGAGATAGGGAGGGTTGTAGGGGCTGGAGGAGGTTACAGAGATAGGGAGGGTAGTAGGGGCTGGAGAAGGTTACAGAGATAGGGAGGGTTGTAGGGGTTGTAAGAGGTTAGAGAGATAGGAAGGGTTGTAGGGGTTTGGAGGATGTTGGAGATAGAGGGTTGTCAGGGGCTGGAGGAGGTTACAGAGATAGGGAGTGTCGTAGGGGCTGGAAGGTTACAGAGATAGGGAAGGTACGAGGAGGTTAGAGAGAAAGAGAGAGTCATAGGGGCTGGAGGAGGTGACAGAGATAGAGAGGGTTAGACCATAAGATAGAGGAGCAGAATTAGGCCATTCGGCCCATTGAGTCTGCTGCGCCATTCAATCATGGCTGATATTTTTCTCATCCCCATTCTCCTGCCTCCTCCCCGTAATCCTTGATCAAGAACCTATCTATCTCTGTCTTAAGGACACTCAACGACCTGGCCTCCACAGCCTTCTACGGCAGCGAGTTCCACAGATTCACCACTCTCTGGCTGAAGAAATTCCTCCTCATCTCAGTTTTAAAGGATCGTCCCTTTAGCCTGAGGTTCTGCCCTCGAGTTCCGGTCTCTCCCATTAGTGGAAACATCCTCTCCACGTCCACTCTATCCAGGCTTCGCAGTATTCTGCAAGTTTCAATTAGATCCCCTCTCATCTTTCTAAACTCCATCGAGTACAGACCCAGATTCCTCAACCGTTCCTCATACAGCAAGCTCTTCATTCCTGGGATCATTCTTGTGAACCTCCTCTGGACCCTTTCCAAGGACAGCACATCCTTCCTCAGGTATGGGGTCCAAAATTTGGGTTCCAAATGGGATCTGACCAGAGCCTTTTGCAGCCTCAGAAGTACATCCCTGTTCTTGTATTCTAGCCCTCTCGACATGAATGCTAACATTGCATTTGCCTTCCTAACTGCCAACTGAACCTGCACATTAACCTTAAGAGAATCTTGAACAATGACTCCCAAGTCCCTTTGTGTTTCTGATTTCCGAAGCCTTTCCCCAGTTAGAAAATAGTCTATGCCTCTATTCTTCCAACCAAAGTGCATAACTCACACTTTTCCACATTGTGTATTCCGTCTGCCACTTCTTTTTCTCACTCTCACCTGTCCAAATCATTCTGCAGCCTACCCATTCTGTAATCTCTGTAAGAGTAGGGACTGGAGAAGGTTACAGAGATAGGGAGGGTTGTAGAGGTTGGAGGAGGTTACAGAGATAGGGAGAGCTGTAGGGGCTGGTGGATGTTACAGAGATAGGGAGGGTTGTAGGAGCTGGTGGAGGTTACAGAGATAGGGAGGGTTGTAGGAGCTGGAGGTGGTTACAGAGATAGGGAGGGTTGTAGGAGCTGGAGGTGGTTACGGAGACAGGGAGGGGTGGAGGGGCTGGTGGATGTTACAGAGATAGGGAGGGTTGTAGGAGCTGGTGGAGGTTACAGAGATAGGGAGGGTTGTAGGAGCTGGAGGTGGTTACGGAGACAGGGAGGGGTGGAGGGGCTGGTGGAGGTTACAGAGATAGGGAGAGTTTTAGGGGCTGAAGATGGTTACCGAGATAGGGAGGGTTGTAGGGGCTGGAGGTGGTTACAGTGATAGGGAGGGTTGTAGGGGCTGGAGGAGGTTATAGAGATAGGAAGGGCTGAAGGAGGTTACAGAGATAGGGAGGGTTGTAGGGGCTGGAGGAGGTTATGGAGATAGGGAGGGCTGTAAGAGCAGGAGGATGTTACAGAGATAGGGAGGGTTGCAGGGATTGGAGGTTACAGAGATAGGGAGGGTTGTAGGGGCTGGAGGAGGTTATAGAGATAGGAAGGGCTGAAGGAGGTTACAGAGATAGGGAGGGTTGTAGGGGCTGGAGGAGGTTAGAGATAGGGATGGTTGTAGAGGCTGGAGGGGGTTACAGAGATAGGGAGGGTTGTAGGGGCTGGAGGAGGTTATGGAGATAGGGAGGGCTGGAGGAGGTTACAGAGATAGGGAGGCTGGCAGGGATTGGAGGTTACAGAGATAGAGGGGGTTGTAGGGGCTGGAGGAGGTTATGGAGATAGGGAGGGCTGGAGGAGGTTACAGAGATTGGGAGGGTTGTAGGGGCTGGAGGAGGTTAGAGATAGGGAGGGTTGTAGAGGCTGGAGGGGGTTACAGAGATAGGGAGGGTTGTCGGGGCTGGAGGAGGGAACAGAGATAGGGAGGGTTGTTGGGGCTGGAGGAGTTTACAGAGATAGGGAGGGTTGTCAGGGCTGGAGGAGTTTGCTGAGATCGTTGAGGACCTCAGAGGGATTTGAAAATGAGGACGTCGATTTTAAAACGGAGTCTTTTCCGGACTGGGAGTCAGTGCAGGTTTGTGAGCACAGGGGCACTGATGGGTGAACGGGGATTCTGGGCGAGTTAAGACATCGCGGGGAGATAACAGGGATTTATTTTAAATGTCAAGTGGTGTGTGGAGGGAGTGGGCAGGAGCACGCTGGAAGGGATAAGTGTCGAGGGAGCGCAGGGATAGGAGAGACAGGTAGTGAGTGGGATTAAATTTAGAGAGGGGTCCATGGGGTTTGATGCTGGACAGGGGTTGTGGTGGGGGAGGGGGGGGGGGGGGGGCGGTGGAATCAGGGGCAGTGAGAGATTTCAACCCCCGAGCGCTGGACGCTTTTGTTGGGGACTCGTATCCAGGGACAGGGAATTGAAGAAGCTTAGGGAGTGTTGAGTGTGAGGGGCTGAATGGCCTCCCCGACCCTGCGAGATGTGTGAAAATCAACACAGCGACAACCAGCCCAGAGATGAAGAGTTTATTGCAATAGGACATGGCGAAGACACTTCGGAATTATTAACCTGGGGCGCTGGCGATTGTTCGGTGAATTCCTGGTGGCAGCAGCAACTGCCTCAGACTCATCCTGGAGGCACCCCCTCCAGCATGGTCCACAATTTAGAGGTGTCAAGTGTGATTAGGGAGCCCTGCCTGTTCCCTCCACCCAATGACATCTCCCAGGGCGCTAATGGACCTGGGCAGAGCTTGGCCATTGACCAGCGTGGGTGTCCCACGCAGATGCTGCTCCCTTGCCCGTGCGGTGAGGGGAGCAGGGTAGGGTCCTGACCTGCTGATGGCGGATTTGTAAAACATCCTGTTAGACTTCAGCACCAGAAATATCCCTTCAATAACAAACTTCAACCCCTTGCCCATCACGCCAGGTTTATACCGGAGCGCCAAGACAACACCCTCCCGCAAAGTCAAAACATCCGTGTCCCCCTGACCCCTTCCTGGCAACATGTGCACAGCAAGCTCCCACATACAGCAGTGATTTTACAATTCACTTCCAGGGATAGGGCGGTGGAAATAGTCTCGCTCATGTTTACCTGATGTTTGTGAGCGAGGGACCGATGGGGAGAACTCTCGCCCCCCCCAACTCTCCTCCTGATGGAAGCTCTGGGAACTCACATCCACCTATGAGGGTGGGAATTAAGGACTCATCCCCAAAGGCAGGCCCCCCAACCGCACGGCACTCCCTCAGCGCTGACCCTCCTACGGTGCGGCGCTCCCTCAGCGCTGACCCTGCCACGGTGCGGCGCTCCCTCAGCGCTGACCCTCCCACGGTGCGGCGCTCCCTCAGCGCTGACCCTGCCACGGTGCGGCGCTCCCTCAGCGCTGACCCTCCCACGGTGCGGCGCTCCCTCAGCGCTGACCCTCCCACGGTGCAGCGCTCCCTCAGCGCTGACCCTCCCACAGTGCGGCGCTCCCTCTGCACCGCCCCTCCCACAGTGCAGTGCTCCCTCACTATTAACCCTCTGATAGCACGTCAGTCCCTCAGCACTGACCCACCGACAGCACGGTGCTCCCTCAACACTGACCCTACAACAGCACGGCGCTCCCTCACTATTAACCCTCTAATAGCACTGACCCTCCAGTGCGGCGCTTCCTCTGCACTGACCCTCTTGACAGTGTGGCACTCCCTAAGCGCAGCCCCTCTGACAGTGCGGCGCTCCCTCACTATTGACCCCCTGATAGCATGTCACACCCTCATCACTGACCCTCCCACAGTGCGGCGCTCCCTCACCACTGACCCTCCCACAGTGCGGCACTCCCTCATCACTGACCCTCCCACAGTGCGGCGCTCCCTCAGCACTGACCCTCCCACAGTGCGGCACTCCCTCATCACTGACCCTCCCACAGTGCGGCGCTCCCTCATCACTGACCCTCCCACAGCGCGGCACTCCCTCAGCACTGACCCTTCGACAGTGCGGCGCTCCCTCACCACTGACCCTCCCACAGTGCGGCGCTCCCTTAGCACTGACCCTTCGACAGTGCGGCGCTCCCTCAGCACTGACCCTCCTACAGTGCGGCGCTCCCTCAGCACTGACCATCCCACAGTGCGGCGCTCCCTCAGCACTGACCATCCCACAATGCGGCGCTCCCTCAGCACTGACCCTCCCACAGTGCGGCGCTCCCTCAGCACTGACCCTCCTACAGTGCAGCGCTCCCTCAGCACTGACCATCCGCTAGCGCTGCGCTCCCTCAGCACTGACCCTCCCACAGTGCAGTGCTCTCTCAGCACCGGCTCTCTGACGGTACGGTGCTCCCTCACTACTAACCCTCTGATAGCACGTCACTCCCTCAGCACTGACCCTCCAGTGCAGCGCTTCCTCTGCACTGACCCTGACAGTGTGGCGCTCCCTAAGCTCAGCCCCTCTGACAGTGCGGCGTTCCCTCACTATTGACCCCCTGATAGCATGTCACACCCTCATCACTGACTCTCCGATAGCATGGTGCTCCCGCTGTCGGTCAGTGCTGACTCTAGAGCAGCGCGGCGCTCCCTCAGCACTGACCTTCCCATTCCACGGCGCTCCCTCAGCATTGAATCTACGACAGCGCGGCGCTCCCTCAGCACTGACCCTCCGCTGCGCGGTACTCACAGCTCTGACTCTCCCAGTGAGGAGCCCCCTCAACACTGACCCGCTAGTGCGGCGCTCCCTCAGCACTGACCCTTCGACAGCGTGGCACTCCCTCAGCACTGACCCGCCCTCTGCTCTGACCCGTGCAGTGTGGCGCTCCCTCAGCACTGACCCGCCCAGAGTGCGACGCTCCCTCAGCAGTAACCCGCCCAGAGTGCAGCACTCCCTCAGCACTGACCATTCGATAGCACGGTGCTCCCTCAGCACTGACCCTCCGATAGCGCAGCGCTCCTTCAGCACTGACCCGCCCAGTGTGGCGCTCCCTCAGCACTGATCCTTCGACAGCGTGGCACTCCCTCAGCACTGACCCGCCCTCTGCTCTGACCCGTGCACAGTGTGGCGCTCCCTCAGCACTGACCCGCCCAGAGTGCGACGCTCCCTCAGCAGTAACCCGCCCAGAGTGCAGCACTCCCTCAGCACTGACCATTCGATAGCACGGTGCTCCCTCAGCACTGACCCTCCGATAGCGCAGCGCTCCTTCAGCACTGACCCGCCCAGTGTGGCGCTCCCTCAGCACTGAGCCTCTGACAGCGTGGCACTCCCTCAGCACTGACCATCCGATAGCGCTGCACTCCCTCAGCACTGACCTGTCCACAGTGCGGCGCTCCCTCAGCACTGACCTGTCCACAGTGCGGCGCTCCCTCAGCACTGACCTGTCCACAGTGCGGCGCTCCCTCAGCACTGACCTGTCCACAGTGCGGCGCTCCCTCAGCACTGACCTGTCCACAGTGCGGCGCTCCCTCAGCACTGACCCGCCGAGCGCGCAGCACTCCCTCAGTACCACCAATCAAGGGGGTGTGGGGGTCGTGGGTCTGAATTGGGTGACACACAATGTGACGTGGGGCGGGGGGGGGGGAGGGAGGAGGGAAGGAGAGACGGATTCCGCTGACGTTTCTGATCCACTATCCGTGACGGGCGATTAATCTCCGGCAAACCGAAAATAGAGATGCGATGTCAACAAACAATTTTGATAATCAGTCAGAGCAACAACAGTTCAGTCAGAGCCTTTCTGAAACAGTTGGTGAGCCTTTCCATTCCTCTCGCTGGCTGACGCAGAGTTCGGAGATATCCATTCAGGTGTTAACACACGGCTGGAATTCCTGTTCCGTCTCACCAACACGCTACGGATTTGCACCACACCGCACGCCGCCTGAACCTCATCTGCAATCCCCCACCACATTCAGACATCGGCCTCCCGTCGTTTCAGGAGCTGGGAGAGTTCGGGGAGATTGGGGAACGCAGAGATGGTGGGGTGGACATTTCTAAACCGAGCAAACCGGCTCACAGCCACACAGATTAAACCGCTCGTTCGCTCACCCTCCCGGAGATACCGACAGGTGCCATTGCCCTGTACCCCCAGCGGACCCCCCACTCCACAGGGAGAGACACCTGCCCCGGGGAGGAAACGTTGAGAAGTGAGCCAATGGTGGGAACAGCAAGCGTCAGAGTCAGCGTGGAAACAGCTGGAATGCCCGGGTTCAGCATCATTGGTTGCCCCCCTCCCCACCGTTGCCCCTTTCTAGTGGACGGGGAGAGAGGTCGGTGGGAAGGAAGACAGTGGAAAGAGAGAGGCAGAGAAGTGGGGGAAGGGGAGAAGAGGGAACAGAGAGAAGGGCATGAGAGAGAAGGGTAAGAGAGAGAAAGCAGGAGATCCGGGGGAGGGTGGAGAGGCTGCATGCTGTGTGAACTATGACAGCATGCCCTCTTACCCCGAACATTCAGCATGGGGGGGGCGTGGGGGTCAGATCCCTCACTGACCCCACAGCCCTGGAGTAAAACGGGGCTATGGGGAAGGGCTCAAGGGGTCAGCGCTGAACCCCACACGCTGGTGACCCTGCAGCAGCAGCCAGGGGTAATTCCTCACAGCACATCCGGAACCGATGCCCCATTTCCCCAGGACCCACCCACCCTCCCCACCGCAGACCAGGTACCCCCCCCCCGCACTTACCGGAGACACCAGAACTGGAACGGCCGAAAATAAACAAAAAAAAATTATATTTTCTAAGACTGAACGTCAGTATTATGGTGGGTGCGACATTATTACATCATCATTTTCTGTTATTTAAGTTCCATACATGCATCTAATTTGAGAAAGAAAAGGGGACAGTCTGTGTGTGTGTCTAGCACAGGATGGGGAGTTCTGGTCAATGTGGGCCACGGCAGAGCCAAGGGGAGCAAGGTGGGGAGGCGAGAGGAAGCTGTCCATCAGCTCTTGTCCGGTGAAGGGGCTCTGTATGAGTCTCTGCCCATCTTCATACTGTCCAGGTACTCCTGCTGTGACACGGCCAGCACCGAGGCAAGAATCTCATCGTCTTCCCAATCAGCCAGGCCTGCGACCGGGAGGGGGGGGTGGAGAAAGAGAGAGAGTGGGAGAGAGAGTGGGAGAGAGAGTGGGAGAGAGAGTGGGAGAGAGA